>NC_135971.1:40985835-41005835 GCF_053455715.1 Rhinoraja longicauda | reverse complement strand
AATGCTGTTAATGTTCATTGCATTAACTGTATACTCTCCTTGCATTTAACCTGTCAAAGTGCATCACCTCACACTTGCTCAGGTTAAACTCCATCTGCCATTTCTCCGCCACTTTCTGCAGCTGGTCTACGTTCTGATATCTACTGACAGCATTTCTCGTTGTCTGCAACTCCTAATTTTGGTGTCATTAGCAAACTTACTCACCAACCCATCTACATTTACGCCTCGGTCAGATATATATATATAATACAAAATCTCTCTAACTCTGGCCCCAGCCCATTCCTGAATTTTTATCCCTGTCCAATTGACTTTGCCTTCAGCAGCTATTTGGAACTTTCTCCCTCTATCTGTCTCTGCACCTCCACAACTACCATGGGGGAAAAACAATCGGACCATATTCCCCATCTAGTTTAGTCTAGTTTCTTGTCACGTGTACCAAAAAGCTTTTTTGTTGCATGCTACCAGTCCGCGGAAAGACTATTCATGATTACAATCAAGCCGTCCACAGTCGAAATGTGTTGGAAGGAACTGCAGATGCTGGTTTAAACCGAAGATAGATACAAAAAGCTGCTGTAACTCAGCGGGTCAGGAAGCATCAATCTGAAGATGGGTCTCGACCTGAAATTTCACCTATTCCTTTTCTGGTCTGAAGAAGGGTCTTGACCCGAAACGTCACCTATTCCTTTTCTCCAGAGATGCTGTCTGACCTGCTGAGTTCCTCCGGATTTTTGTGTCTAAGCCGTCCACAGTCCACAGACACAGGATAAAGGGAATAATGATTAGCATCAGATAAAGTCCAATAAAGTCCAATTAAAGATAGTCCGAGGGTCTCCATTTTATGCCTCTCATGAACAGATATACTTCTCTCAGATCACCCTCACACACTCTTGCCTCCTTAAACCCCATTATAAGACAATCATTGAAATCCACCAACTCCACCTAAGTTATAGGTCATCTCCAGAATCCCTGCTAAGGCAGTTCACATCAATTACTTTGATAATGTCCCTGAAAGCTGGAGATATTTTTAGTGCGTTAGAACTACGTAAATAAAACGTGTTACTGTGAGGGAAATGACTAGTGATATTGAGTGTATCAGTCTGACTCTGTTAAACAATGCCAAAGTTGTCAGAGTTCAGAGGCTGGATTGATATCCCAGTGGGGGAGTGTGATATCATCCCATAGAATCACACCGGCTCTTCCACCTACATTGTCGGCAATGACCATCAAGCACCCATCTTGTTCTGTTCTATGTGTCGGGGCAGCACGGTGGTGCAGCGGAAGAGTTGCTGTGTTACAGCGCCGGAGACTCGGGTTTGATCCTGACTACGGGTGCTGTCTGTACGGAGATTGTACGTTCTCCCCATGGGTTTTCTTCGGGAGCTGCGGTTTCCTCTCACACTCTAAAGATGTACAGGTTTATAGGCTAATTGGCTTGCTAAAATTGAAAGTTGTCCCTAATGCAGGTCGGATAGCGTTAATGTGCAGGGATCGCTGGTCAGTATTGCTGAACTAAGATATTCAACAGCCCAGGATCCAAGGCTGGAACCGAGCGTGTACAGAACTAATCTCATGCGCTCTGAAAATGTGGTGGGACAACACACACACACACACATTGACCCGAAAATCTGAAGCAGTGGCAGATCCAACAACTCCACCTGGCTGGTGTGTGTGTTCTGCTTTTACCTGCGGCACCGTGTGGTTATGCGATTCATTCATCTCTTTCACCACAAACTTGTTTCCATCCGCAGAAAGACGGACTTTAATGACACAGGGACACTTCATCTTGTTGGTTCTGAAAAAGACAGTGGGAGGCAGTGTGTAAGCCAACTGGGTCAATCGATAAGACACAAAATGCTGGAGTAACTCAGTGGGTCGGCCATCATCTCTGGAGAAAAGGAACAGGTGACGCTTCGGATTGAGACCCTTCTTCAGTTTTGTTTAGTTCAGTTTATTGTCACGTGTACCGAGGTACAGTGAACGGCTTTGCTGAATGCTAACCAGTCAGTGGGAAGACAATACATGATTACAATCGAGCCATTTACAGTGTATAGATACACGATAAGGGAATAACATTTAGTGCAAGGTAAAGTCCAAACAAAGATAGTCCGAGGGTCACCAATGAGGAAGATCACAGTTCAGGACTGCTCTCTCGTTGTGGTAGGATGATTCAGACCAGCAGTGTATGGCGATCTTTTACAATCATCACAAAATCCAACAGAAACATTCCATTGACATTGGCCATGAAGCAGTGTGAGTGGGAAGACAAGATGGTGTGATGAATGACTGCCCTTTGACTGATAATAAACTCTTTCACAAACTGGGGGAACTTGAAGCAACAGCTGCAACAAAATGTGATTCATGCAGGATTGGTGTAAGATAACATAGTGCATAACAAAGGAGATGGACACAAAATGCTGGGGTAACTCAGCGGGTCAGGCAGCATCTCTGGAGAAAAGGAATAGGTGACATTTCTGGTTGGGACCATTTATCAGACTGAGAGTCAGAGGAGAGGGAACTAGGGGGATGAAGGGTTACAAAGAACAAATGAACGAAAGATATGAAAGAGCAAATCAAAGCCAGCAACAATGATAAAGGAAAGGTGGAGCCCACAATGGTCCATTGTTGGCGGTGGAGAAGGTGATAAGAAGTTGATACAAACAGTGAAACTAAGCAAGACGACAGTGAAATTAATAGAACGACGAGAATGGGAGAAACTTCTAGTTTACCTCCCCCCTGACTCTCAGTCTTAAGACGGGTGTCAAACCGAAACGTCACCTATTATTTTTCTCCAGAGATGCTGCCCTCCCCGCTGAGTCACTTCACCATTTTGTGTCTATCTTCAGTGTAAACCAGCATCTGTAGTTCCTTCCTACACACAGTACATAACAAGCTGAGTGCTTGATGGTCATTGCAGGCGGAAGACCCTGTGTGATTTAATGGGATAATATCACACTCCCCCACTGGGATATCAATCCAGTCTCTGAACCATAAAACACAAACTATCAAATTGTCAATTGTCCCAAGTGTGCAGGCAGTGGATGGCAGAGTGGAATAACATGGATAATACAGTGTCCCTTGTGTTAACACAGCAAATTGTATGTCACAAGTGGAATAGATAGGGTGAATGCATAAATCTTTTATCCAGGATTGGGGAATCAAGATCCAGAGGACAGTTTAACATGAGAGGGGAAAGATTTAAAAAGAACACAAGGGGTAACCTTTTCTGCACAGTGGGGTGGTAAATGGAACTAGCTTTTAGATGAGGTAGTTGAGGCAGGTACTCTAGCATTTAAAATACATTTGGAAAGGTACATGGATAGGAAAGGTTCTGAGGGCAGGTGGGACTGGTGTACATGGGTCATCTCGATGAGCATGGGCAAGTTGGACCGAAGGGCCTATTTCTGTGAAGGACGACTCTACTACTTTATACAATCCCAGCGAGTCGTAGGTGCGGGTAGGAATGGGAAAATGTGTGGTGGGGGAGAGAGAAGGAGAGAGAGAGAGCGAGAGGTAGAGAGAGAGGTAGAAAGGTACAGGAGGAGAGAGGTAGAGAGGTGGAGACGGAGAGAGGGAGAGGGAGAAAGGTGAAGAGGGAGAGGGAGAAAGGGAGAGAGGTGGAGAGAGGGAGAGGTAGAGGTGAGACGGGGGAGAGAGGTGGGGAGACGCACACACACACACAATCAAAGATGAACAAAGAGTGCAAAAGAGAGAAAAAAATGAACAGAGGGGAGAGACAGAGAAAAAAAAGAGAAAGAGACAGACGGGGGCAGCAGAGGAGCTGCTGCCTCACAGCGCCGGAGACTCAGGTTCGATCCTGACTACGGGTGCTGTCTGTGCGGAGATTGTACGTCCTCCCTGTGACCACGTGGGTTTTTTCCAAGTGGTTTCCTACCACATTCTAAAGACGTGCAGGTTTGTGGGTTAATTTGCTTTTGTAAATTGCCCCTCGTGTGTAGAGAGTGGATGAGAAAGTGGGATAACATAGAACTAGTGTGAATGGATGATTGGTGGGCTGTGTGGACTCGATGGGCCGAAAGGCCTGTTTCCATGATGTAACTCTAAACAAAACTAACTACCCGGCTAAACATATTATTAAATTTAAAAGGATAAAACCATCTTTAAATAAGAACGTAGGAAATAGGAGCCGGTGTCGACCATGTTCCATGTTCTCCCACTTTGTCATCCACTCCCGACACACTCGGGATGATTTACAGAGGGCCAATTAACCAAGAAACCTGCACGTTTTGGATATGGAAGGAAACTGAAGCCCACAGAAGAAACACAGCTGGTCACAGAGAGGACGTGCAAACTCCACACACGGAGAGCACCCGTGGTCAGGATGGAACCGGGATCCCCGGCGTTGTGAGGCAGTGGCTCTACCAACTGTGCCGCTGTGTCACCCCTGCAAGTATTTCCTCACCTCTGGATTGTCCGTTTGCCGGATCCTTTGGTCTTGAATAACTTGCCGCCGTGAATGCACGCGTAGTCGATCTCGGCAGAGTTCAGCGCGTCGTTCATCGGGCGCTTGGGTGCCCGACGCCGCTGCGCCTTGATGGTCCGCGAGTGCCTGGTCCACATCTGCACGGAGCTGTCCCTCTGGTAGCGCCGGTACTCCCGGTGCAGCTCCCTGTAGCTCGAGAACTCGGCGCCCACTCGGAAACCCGCCACCTGGGACATGGCTGCACGTGTGTCAGATGGAGTTGGCAGACTGATCCCAACTGGAGAGCGGGCACTGAGAATAGACCACAGACAGCAGCTGCAGGTCAGCCAAGGTAGAACGCATCACAACAGCTCATATATAGAGTTCAAGAACAGCATGGTGGTCCAACTGTAGAGTCACTGCCTCACAGCGCCAAAGACCCAGGATCCATCCTTTACTCGGATGCTGTCTTTAGTTTACTTTAGACTTCAGAGAAGAAACAGGCCCTTCAGCCCACTGAGTCCGCGCCAACCAGCGATCATCCCGTATACTAGCACTATACTACATGATAGGACAATTTACAATTTTACAGAAACTAATTAACCTGCACGTCTTTGAAGTGTGGGAGAAACACAAGATTTCAGCAATGCAATTCTCAGCATTGGGAGGAAAATCACGGGATTGTGGATCGGGGTTGGGGGCAATCCTTGATTCAGGTAGGCTGCAAGTTCCTGGGATTGGGATAATCGCCTGTGTGTGGGTGGGGGGTAATTCTCTGGGTTGCAGTAGGGGCATCTTGCAATGCTCAGCATTGGGATTGGGATAGCATTGGGATAAGTCAATCCCTGATTTACATAGGATGCTCATTACTGGGATTGAGATCAAAATTGCCCGTGTGTGGGTGGGGGATAATTCCCTGGGTTTAGGGGAGGTGCATCTTGCGATATTCCACATTGAGATAGGGAACAATCCCTAATTTAGAAAGGATGGATATTTCTGGCATTGCAATAATAATAGCCCGTGTGCAGGTGGGATAATTCCCTGGGTTGGTGGGAGGGGCATCCTGCAATGCTCAGCATTGGGAGGGATATCTGCGGGATGGAAGATCGTAATAAATCCCTGATTTCAGCCGATGAAAATTCCTGGGATTGGGATAATAATCGCCCTTGTGCAGGTATGGTGGTAATATGCGAGTTCGATATCTCAACTGCGCATGCCCAGGTCATAGGTCACTCGCGCTAAACATTCTCGCCGGGTGAGCTGCTGCGCGTATACAGACCTGCTTTTCATCCGTATTTTCCAGTTTTGCTTCTTCGAGGTAAGAAAATACTGCTTTCAAAACTATTAACTAGGCGTATTTACGGTTAATTTGTACAAAACTACGTTGATTTTGTTGGTTTTATTGCTTTGTGCTTCGGTGAGTAAGCAAAGCCATGCCAATTTTTGTTTGTATTGTAACTTGTATGTAATGGGCATGCTTGCAGGAACTTATTTGACTTAACATATGATTGACTTTATTATATATTTTGTTTTATGTTACTGGGCAAAGCCATGCACATTTGTGCAACTTTGGGCTGTGGGACTACCACGTATCACCTGAATAAGTGGATGCAGAATGTGTGTGACAGCCACAACTGTCAATTTGCAAAGGGAAACTGTTTCTGCCCACCTCCCTTCAAACACTAGGAAAAAAAACTACAGTTGCTAGTTTAAATCGAAGGTAGACACAAAATGCTGGAGTAACTCAGTGGGTCAAGTAGCACCTCAGGAGAGAAGGAATGGGTAATGTTTCGGGTAAAGACCCTTTTTCAGAAGTCTGAAGCGAGATACCTAACTCGCTTATTCTCCAGACTTCTGAAGAAGGGTCTCGACACAAAACGTCACCCATTCTTTCTCTCCCGAGATGCTGCCTGACCCGCTGAGTTACTCCAGCATTTTGTGTCTACCTTCGATTTAAACCAGCATCTGCAGTTTATTTTCCTAGAGTTTGAAGGCAGGTGGGCAGAAACAGTTTCCTGTTGCAAATTGACAGTTGTGGCTGTCACACACATTCTGCATCCACTTATTCAGGTGATACGTACTACTCCCACAGTCCAAAGTTGCACAAATGCACATGGCTTTGCCAGTAACATATAAAACAAAATAAATAATAAGGTCAATCATATGTTAATTCGAATAGGGTCCTGTAAGCATGTCCATTACATACTGGTACAAGTTACAATGTAAAAGAAATTGTCATGATCTCGCTCTCACCGAAGCATAAAGCAACGAAACCAACAAAATCATCAGTTTTGTACAAATTAACCATATATACACCTAGTCAAGTTTTGAAAGCAGTATTTTCTTACCTTGAAGAAGCAAACCTGGAAAATACCGATGAAACGCAGGTCTGTATACACACAGCAGCTCAGCCAGCGAGAATGTTTAGCACGAATGACCTATGACCTGGGCATGTGCAGTCGAGACACTGAACTCACTTATTCTCCAGGTTTGCACTGGGAGCATCCTGCAAGGACCCGCATTCAGAGGGAAATCCCCGGGATGGGAGATCTGGGGGGGAGGGAGGGAGGGGCAATCCCTGATTTAGATAGGATGGAAATTCGTGGTTTTGGAATAATAACCACCCATGTGCGGTTGGTGGGATAATTCCCCAGGTTTGGGGAAGGGGGCATCTTGCAATGTTCAACATTGGGATAGGGGGGTCGGGATCAACCCCTGATTTAGAGAGGATACAATTCATGGGATTGGGATAAAATGCCCGTGTATGTGTGGGGGATAATTCCCTGGGTTTGGGGAAGGGGGCATCTTGCAATGTTCAACATCGGGATAGGGGGTCGGGATCAATCCCTGATTTAGATAGGATACAAATTCATGGGATTGGGATGTAAATGCCCGTGTATGTGTGGGGGATAATTCCCTGGGTTTGGGGTCGGGGCGTCGTGCAATGCTCAGTATTGGGATGGAAATCCGCGGGATAGTAGATTGGGATCAATCCCTGAATGAGGTTGATGCAAATCCCTGTGATTGGGATGAAACTGCCCGTGTGGGGGGGGGGGGGGGGGTTAATGAATGGGGCCGGGGGGGGGGGGGGGCGGCTGCAGCTCCAGCTCCAGCCCGGTGGTCGCGGTGCAGGATTGGGACGATCCCGGATCCCTGGGCCCAGGGATGGGGTTTCCCGCGTATTTGGCGGCGTCTGACGCGCAGCCGCAGCCCCGGCGCTTTGTGGCGGCTCCGCTCCGCTCCGGGCCCGGCCCGAGGTTGGCGCATGCGCTGCCGGCACACGGGCACCGCTCTCAGAGCCCCCGGGTCACCTACCGGTCAACACTGAGCGGCCCCGCCCCCCCCCGCTCTCTCTCTGGGTCACTCTCCGCCCCAACCCCTCGACATCCGTGTCCGGGCCGCCGGGTCTCCACTCTGCGGCCGCTCCACATGCGCACTGCCGCCGCCCGCGCGTCCCCAGCCGCCATGCACATGCGCACTGCCGCCGCCCGCACGTCCCCGGCCCGACCTGCACATGCGCACTGCCGCCGCCCGCACGTCCCCTGCCGCCCTGCACATGCGCACTGCCGCCGCCCTGCACATGCGCACTGCCGCCGCCCGCACGTCCCCTGCCGCCCTGCACATGCGCACTGCCGCCGCCCGCACGTCCCCGGCCCGACCTGCACATGCGCACTGCCGCCGCCCGAGCGTCCCCGGCCCGACCTGCACATGCGCACTGCCGCCGCCCGCGCGTCCCCAGCCGCCATGCACATGCGCACTGCCGCCGCCCGCACGTCTCCTGCCGCCCTGCACATGCGCACTGCCGCGGCCACTGGTCGGCGCCGGGCACTTTCTCGCTCCCTTTGCATTGTGGGAGATCTGGCCGCCATTGCTTTCCTGTCGCCGCCACGCCGTGACCGCTGAAACCCGACTCCGAATCACTCCCAGGATAGACACCAAACCCTGGAGGAACTCAGCGGGACCGGCGGCATCTCTGGATAGAAGGAATTGGGTGACGTTTCGGGTCGAGGCCCTTTTTCAAACTCCCTCTCGTTTTAGTGTTTATAGTTTCGTTTAAAGATACGGCGCGGAAACAGGCCCTTCGGCCCACCGAATCCATGCCGACCACCGATCACCCGTACACCAGTTCTGTTCTGCACACTCGGGACGTGAGTCAAGAGTGTTTCATTCTCTAATGAACCAATTAGAACAATTAAATTCTTACTTGCAGCAGCACAACACAATATGTAAACATAGTACTCTGTAAACAATGTTATAAACAGAAGGAAAATATTACGTTTTGGGTTGGGTCTGAGAAAGGTTTCTGCACGTCTTTGGAATGTGGAAGGAAACAAGAGCACCCGGAGAAAACCCATGCGATCAAAGGGAGAACGAGCAAACTCCATACAGAGAGCACCCATATTCAGGATCGATTCCATGTCCCCGGCACTTTTAGGCAGCAACTTTACGGCCACTGTCTGTCCCCCCTCCCCCTCCTCCCCCCTCCCTCCCTCCCTCCCCCCCCCCCCCCCCGGGCGCTCCCTCCCTCCCCCCCGGGCGTTCCCTCCCTCCCCCCCCGGGCGTTCCCTCCCTCCCCCCCCGGGCGTTCCCTCCCTCCCCCCCGGGCGTTCCCTCCCTCCCCCCCGGGCGTTCCCTCCCTCCCCCCCGGGCGTTCCCTCCCTCCCCCCCCGGGCGTTCCCTCCCTCCCCCCCCGGGCGCTCCCTCCCCCCCCCCCCCCGGGCGTTCCCTCCCCCCCCCCGGGCGCTTGTCCCTTGGGCCGTGTTATGTGAAACACTACTTGACGCGTTCAAACAGGTGGGAATCTGTAAATCGTCCCGCATTTTGCGTTGAGACCAAGAGGGGGGTCGAGGTGTCCCAGCGGTAGAGTTGCTGCCTGACAGCGCCAGTGTCCCGGGTTCGACCCTGACTACAGGTGCAGGCTGTACGGCGTTTGTACCTTCTCCCCACAGCTTCAGACAGTGGGGTTTCTCCGGTTTCCACCCCCACTCCGAAGACGTCAGGTGGAGAATTCTTTAGTGTGGAAAAGGTGGTGGTAATAGTGAGGCGAGACTTCCACTGCTGAATCACTATCGCTGAATTACAATATGTACTCATTCCAGATTCTTTCATCCTCCTACAGTATGGACAGTAATATCAATTGGCTAATAGAGAAGTGCTACGGATTCCTGCCCTTCCTGTGGTTGTACAACTCCTGATTGAAGATGAGGATTTACCAGGAGCCCTGCTGTGGTTATGTTACAATAGGTATGTTCAGAGGTGCCATGTAATTATGTACCCTATATAAATTGCACAATTCAAAATGTGGTCATATACCGAATAAAAATAATTTGCACGAGTTGCCTTTGGAAGTGAATCAGATGGTTGACACACTTTTGCCAACGTTACTGATTTGAATGTTGCCAAATCATCCTCAAAGTTACTGTTGTTAAGCTAAAGTTGACTGACTAAAAGAAAGGAATAGAATAAAGAACATTATGGCTCTTTGGCCCACAATGTCTGTGTTGCCAAGATGTGTGTGTTGAAATTATGCCAATATAAATCCTCTACCTGCAGCTGATCCATACCCCTCCATGCCCTGCATACCCAGGTGCCAATCAAAGGATATAGAGCAATACCATTGAACAGGCAAAAAAAACTCATAAATAACTAATTGACGAGTTCAGCATCTTACATTGTTTTAGTCACTCCCCTGAGCAGCAGGGAGATAATCAAAGTGCTGCATTCCAGTTACTTAGTCTTGGCCCTTGATGCTTGCTGCAGCACCTACACTTCTATAATAGCTGCTGGACTCTCAATTTCGCTGCCTACTAAGTTGGACAACAGTTTTGAGCAAAGATACAAGATAGACCACTCGACCCTAAAAACCATAGTATGTCACGGTGCTGTTTTAGTAGGCAGAAACTTGCAGAAACATTAAAAAAGAAAAATTAACAAAAATCTGTGAATTGATAGATGAGATATATTCTGCATTTTAATGGGAACATACTGTTCCCCCAAAACACTGATTACACTACAAGAGGCATAGCGAACAGCGGGTTTTGCCTACTAAAATGGTAGGGCGTTACGCTCCATTGTATACTACAGTTCAGTATAGCGATTTCAAGGAAGTAGTCCATCTTCTTCTTCTAGTATCTTTGGTTTTCAGTGGCGCTAAATATCTAGGCTTTGGATTCATTCCAGAGGGTCCTCGAATGAAATTCAACTGCTGCAGCTCGACTTTGACACATTTTGTTCGTGAAATCTTCACCCTCTCCTCTGGTTATCTCCTCTTTACACTCTCAGTCCTGGTGCAGGGTCTCGACCTGAGACATAGATTATTCCTTTGCTTCCACAGTACTAGGAAGCATCTGCTGAGTTCCTCCAGTAATGTGTTTGTTGCAGTACAATTATGCTGTTTTTTTATGCTAACAGAAATTATTTTCCCCCCACAGTCAAGTATGGACAGATTGCCTCTTTCAAGAACGTTGACAAGAAATTCGACACTCGTGCCCTGATGTCTGAGGTAAAATAGGGAAAGGCTTATTATTGGAATTAGTTTTTATTTCAATGTATTACAGGAGTACAATTTACTGTGGCGTTGTGTTGCTTTACTGCCCTGGAGCTAACACTTCACACTCACTTTGCCCCTCATCATTTAACCTCCCCACCATCTTTCAAATGAAAGAAAAACATTGTGGACATTCCCAAAACAATAGGAGAGATTAGACAGCAGGTGGTGTAATGTCAATGATAATAAAGCGATGTTGCTCATTTAGTGGAGATTACAGACTTTGTAAGTCTGAAAGTCTTTGCTTGTTTTGGTCATTGTTCAATTTCTTGTTAATCACTTTGAACAGAAATTTTCAGCAAATAGCTTTTAATATTCATTGATCTGAGACAAATGGGTTAAATTGGCAATAATTTGTCAATCTTGTCCTCTCCATAATAAAAATTGCACAGCACTGGGGTGCAAGGAAATTGCCTAATTGTTATCTCATTGATAGCTTTGTAAAAGTTGTTTTACTCTTCACTAAGTGGAAAAGTATATTATGTCTATTCTGTTGACCAAAAACCTTTCCTCAATGTTTTATTCTTTTCCTGATAAGTATAATTTCAAATTTTTCTACAAATACTTATTCATTTTTACAGCTCTTCTAGTGTATCCATATTTTTAAAAAATAGCATGGCAACTGAAGCACAACACTAAGTTTTTCAAATTTTAGTTTTGTCCCTCTATAAATATGTTTGGTTTGCTTTTGCTTGAACCTTTTAAACCACTTCATGATTTTTTGTATACTTGTAAGTCCAAATTCATTTTTTCCCTTTAGATTCTCAGACAGCTAGCCTAGAATTTTGACACATCAGAAAAACAGGAGTTACAATGTTGAAAATTGTATTAATGTGACATCATGTAATTTTGCCTACATTTTTGGCACATCAACATCTATCATTATTCACGTATGATTATTTTAATGGTTAATTTGTTAACCTCACATATAGCTCAGCAAAATAGTGGCAATGCCCAAATTCATTTCCAGGGAGATTTTCAAAGATGTTGGTCTATATAACGAAGGTATCACAAAATGCTGGAGTAACTCAGTGGGTGAGGCAGCATCTCTGGAGAGAAGGAAGGGGTGACGTTTCGGGTTGAGACCCTTCTTCAGACTGACCCCCTGAGTTACTCCAGCATTTTGTGATACCTTCGATTTGTACCAGCATCTGTAGTTATTTTTCTAAACAACTCTAAATAACGAATGCCATTGATCATGGAGAAGAACCAGCTTTTATTAATCATGAAGCTGAAACTGAATGTCTTTAAACAGCAAGTCTGTGTGCTTGCCTGTGTATAATCCATATCCCTTCATTCCTTACACATTCATGTGCCTATCAAAAAGCCTCTCAAGTGCCATTATCGTATCTGTCTCAACCACAACCTTGGCAGTGCATTCCAGGCACTCAACACCCACTGTGTAAAAAAAAAATCTTTTAAAAAACCCCTCAATAATTTGCAATCAAAATTATCTCGTAGTGCCTCTCTGACTAATCGTGGTTGTCAATAAGGTAGTCCTCAAGCCAACATAGTTTAGTATTTATTTCTGGAGAGGCTGAATTAAAATTTCAAAGTTACTGAGCTCCGATTGAATTCTGCCTCATATGTGGAAAGACATATGACTCTTCATGGAAGCATTGGAGGGGATACAAACATGATCAACAGGTGTGGGACCAAAATTGGGAATTGCTACTCATCTTTTGAACAATTAGTTAATTTGACTGGGAAAAAGAGGAACTTAACAAGATACTAGGGTTTTCCATTTCACCCACTACCAACCCTTGCAGACAACCATGGCTTATTCCAGACCGAACCATATGTCACTTTGCTATGGAGAGCCAGTAGAGGGCTGAGGCCCTCTTTCAGGTTCCGAGTGTAGTAGGAACCGAGTGTAATACATCCAGTGAATTGGCTTCCACTGCCACCTGTGGCAGAGAATTCCACAGATTCACAACTCTCTGGGTGAAAAAGTTTTTCCTCATCTCAGTCGACATAGGGTGCAAGTTGAATCAGGAGATAAAATTGGCGTGTCAAAAATGTAATGCTACGGTGGTTATGGGAGATTTCAACATGCAGGTAGACTGGGAAAATCAGGTTGGAAATGGACCCCAGGAAAGAGAGTTTGTAGAGTGCCTTCGAGATGGATTCTTAGAACAGCTTGTACTGGAGCCTACCAGGAAGAAGGCAATTCTGGATTTAGTGTTGTGTAATGATCCTGATCTGATAAGGGGACTAGAGGTAAAAGAGCCATTAGGAGGCATTGATCACAACATGATAAGTTTTACTCTGCAAATGGAAAGGCAGAAGGGAAAATCGGAAGTGTCGGTATTACAGTATAGCAAAGGGGATTACAGAGGCATGAGGCAGGAGCTGGCCAAAATTGATTGGAAGGAGGCCCTAGCAGGGAAGACGGTAGAACAGCAATGGCAGGTATTCCTGGGAATAATGCAGAGGTTGCAGGATCAATTTATTCCAAAGAGGTGGAAAGACTCTAAGGGGAGTAAGAGACACCTGTGGCTGACGAGGGAAGTCAGGGACAGCATAAAAATTAAGGAGAGGAAGTATAACATAGCAAAGAAGAGTGGGAAGACAGAGGATTGGGACTCTTTTAAAGAGCAACAAAAGTTAACTAAAAAGGCAATATGGGGAGAAAAGATGAGGTACGAGGGTAAACTAGCCAATAATATAAAGGAGGATAGCAAAAGTTTTTTTAGGTACGTGAAGAGGAAAAAAATAGTCAAGGCAAATGTGGGTCCCTTGAAGACAGAAGCAGGGGAATTTATTATGGGGAACAAAGAAATGGCAGACGAGTTAAACCGTTACTTTGGATCTGTCTTCACTGAGGAAGATACACACAATCTCCCAAATGTTCTAGGGGCCGGAGAACCTAGGGTGATGGAGGAACTGAAGGAAATCCACATTAGGCAGGAAATGCTTTTGGGTAGACTGATGGGACTGAAGGCTGATAAATCCCCAGGGCCTGATGGTCTGCATCCCAGAGTACTTAAGGAGGTGGCTCTAGAAATAGTGGAAGCATTGGAGATCATTTTTCAATGTTCTATAGATTCAGGATCAGTTCCTGTGGATTGGAGGATAGCAAATGTTATCCCACTTTTTAAGAAAGGAGGGAGAGAGAAAACGGGTAATTATAGACCAGTTAGTCTGACATCAGTGGTGGGGAAGATGCTGGAGTCAATTATAAAAGACGAAATTGCTGAGCATTTGGATAGCAGTAATGGGATCATTCCGAGTCAGCATGGATTTACGAAGGGGAAATCATGCTTGACAAATCTACTGGAATTTTTTGAGGATGTAACTAGGAAAATTGACAAGGGAGAGTCAGTGGATGTGGTGTACCTCGACTTTCAGAAAGCCTTCGACAAGGTCCCACATAGGAGATTAGTGGGCAAAATTAGGGCACATGGTATTGGGGGTAGGGTACTGACATGGATAGAAAATTGGTTGACAGACAGAAAGCAAAGAGTGGGGATAAATGGGTCCCTTTCGGAATGGCAGGCAGTGACCAGTGGGGTACCGCAAGGTTCGGTGCTGGGACCCCAGCTATTTACGATATACATTAATGACTTAGACGAAGGGATTAAAAATACCATTAGCAAATTTGCAGATGATACTAAGTTGGGGGGTAGTGTGAATTGTGAGGAAGATGCAATAAGGCTGCAGGGTGACTTGGACAGGTTGTGTGAGTGGGCGGATACATGGCAGATGCAGTTTAATGTAGATAAGTGTGAGGTTATTCACTTTGGAAGCAAGAATAGAAAGGCAGAATATTATCTGAATGGTGTCAAGTTAGGAGGAGGGGGAGTTCAACGAGATCTGGGTGTCCTAGTGCATCAGTCAATGAAAGGAAGCATGCAGGTACAGCAGGCAGTGAAGAAAGCCAATGGAATGTTGGCCTTCGTAACAAGAGGAGTTGAGTATAGGAGCAAAGAGGTCCTTCTACAGTTGTACCGGGCCCTGGTGAGACCGCACCTGGAGTACTGTGTGCAGTTTTGGTCTCCAAATTTGAGGAAGGATGTTCTTGCTATGGAGGGCGTGCAGCGTAGGTTCACTAGGTTAATTCCCGGAATGGCGGGACTGTCGTATGTTGAAAGGCTGGAGCGATTGGGCTTGTATACACTGGAATTTAGAAGGATGAGGGGGGATCTTATTGAAACATATAAGATAATTAGGGGATTGGACACATTAGAGGCAGATAACATGTTCCCAATGTTGGGGGAGTCCAGAACAAGGGGCCACAGTTTAAGAATAAGGGGTAGGCCATTTAGAACGGAGATGAGGAAGAACTTTTTCAGTCAGAGGGTGGTGAAGGTGTGGAATTCTCTGCCTCAGAAGGCAGTGGAGGCCAGTTCGTTGGATGCTTTCAAGAGAGAGCTGGATAGAGCTCTTAAGGATAGCGGAGTTAGGGGTATGGGGAGAAGGCAGGAACGGGGTACTGATTGAGAGTGATCAGCCATGATCGCATTGAATGGCGGTGCTGGCTCGAAGGGCTGAATGGCCTACTCCTGCACCTATTGTCTATTGTCTATTGTCTATTAAATGGCCAACCCCTTATTCTTAAACTGTGAGTCCTGGTTCTGGACTCTACCAACAAGGGGAACATTTTTCCTGCATCTAGCCTGTCCTATCCCTTAATGTTATGTTTCTATAAGATCCCCTCTTATCCGTCTAAATTCCAGTGAATATAAACTCAGTCTAAATTCCAGTGAATATAAGCCCAGTATCTCCCTCCTTCTGCTTTGCATTTCACTTCTTTTCTCTAATTATCTGACAGTCTTGTGTCTCTTTTTATCTTCACCGTTTGTCCCCCCATCTGCTTATAAAACCCCCTCGCCTGTATCCACTTGCTCGGCTTTGTCCCCTCCCACCTTTTTTCCAGCTTTCTCGCCTTCCATATTACAACTAAAACATCACCTATTCATTCCCTCCAGTGATGTTGCCTGACCTGCTGAGTTATACCAGCACTCTATGTTTTATTTTTGGTGTGCTAGTTGTAAATGTGCACTGGATCTACTAAGTGACTTGGTTTTATGTACCCTGCTACCATATCTTTAATTTAATTTCCCTAATGCTGATGCCAGCCTAACTGATCTGAAGTTCCTCACTTTCTATCTCCCTCTCTCCTGAAATAGTGAAGCGTCATTTGCTCTCTTCCAACTTGTGTGAACCATTCTGCAACCTACGGAATTCTGGAAGACGATGAACAGCGCGCCTGCCTGAAAGGCTGCGGATCAAGTTCTGGAATTTGGGCAGCTATTTTCCAGCCGGCACGGACACCATCTTCTATGTCACCAACTCTACGACTACTTGAAACTGGCAAGACCTCTGATACACGCAACACCGTTGAAACCTGGAGCGCTCTCCCCAAAAGGCTTTTTGGATGCTGTGGGTCAGTTGGTATTTTCAATGCCATGATAAATAAGATTTTTGGTGGGAGGGTTAATGAGGGATTCGGAGCAAAATGTGCATGAATTAATCTGAGCACAGGCCTTCCCTGACTAACAAATGGATTCCATTTGTGCAGATGTTGATTTTTGTATTTGTCGGAAAATAGGCAAAAGTTACTCTATGGTACCATTCTACTGCATTTTGTAATGAATGCCATTAAAAAACAAATAATGCTGACAAGAAGGAACAATTAAAAGAGACAAAACTAGTTCTGACGTTCCTAGAAATTAACCTATGTATATACATTGGACTTTTGAATTTAATATTGGAGCTTTTCTGCATGTATGAGTTTCTCGTAAGTGGGGCATTTGTTACTCTGGGACGGCCTGTGTACTGCTCTGTCATGATTGAATGGCAAGAAAACTGAATTGATTGTGATTTTAGCTTTGAAGAGGAATGTTGTGCAGACCATCTAATTGAGGTATAGAAAAGTATTTATGGCACTTGGAATATAATTTTATATTCAAGAAGGAGGGACGGAATGCTGAGGCACAACAAATTTGCCATATGCTTGTTTAGTTTCTGTAATGAAAAATGATTTATAATCTGGCAAGCAAAGTCATTAATGGATTTTCTTGTGATTCCCAGGCATACTTTACACATGGCTGGCAATTTCACATAATAGATCAAAAGTATTGTCTTTGATTCTTTTTCACTAAATCAGTATCCCTTGGTTGGAAACCTTTATGCCTTTGGCAAGAACCGTATGTACCTGACTGATCTATGAACTCTCCTTTTAACCTTCTCTAAGCACTACAATCCTACTTTCTTTGGATTTTTCATGTAAGTGAAACCTTTCGTCTTGATAGCATTCTTGCTGTTTTTTTATGTAGTCGAGCAGACTGATGTAGAAGAGATTTGTAAAAACTTAGCATACCTTACATGCTTTTATACTTTGCTTCTCTGTTCCAAAGGTTCTGTGTTCCTTTTTTAAACTGTCTAAACCAACTTGTTCTGCAATTGTTAAAAATTGCCTTTACATCTGCAGCAGTCTCTGTCCCAACATCCCCATAAAATTGTACCATTTAGTTTACATGGAACTCTAGAGGCGAGAGCTGGGTTACTGTTCCTTCTCCGTTGCTAAGGTAGCACTCGATGCAGTGTAGCATTGATTCCAGAGATGATGTGGAATGCTTGGTTTTAGGTATTGGTCAGTCCAACCAATGACTGGACTCGGACACAAGTTATAGACAACTCTCGACGTCATTAGAAGCAAAACATTGAACATTAAAAACTATTGTAGAATCGCATGCAAACATGGGTGACAAACTGCATTAATATTTCCCATGATTACAAGCATCTGATAATACCACAAAATGGTCATGCCAGAAGTATGCCAAACACTTTCGCTTTAAACTAATCCCATTACAGATTGCCTTGCTTGCAAAGCCTGGATGTTTGGGGTCACCACCAGAGTGGTAAATGTGACTTGTATCCTTCCTGAGTAATCGATTTAAAATGCATTTACAAGTTCATAAGTCATTCGAGTTTAGTTAGCCATTCGCCCCATTGAGTCGACTCCGCCATTCAATCATGGCTTATCTATCTTTCCTACACAACACCATTCTCCTGCTTTGACACGCTTACTAATCAAGAACATGTCAATTTCTGCTTTAAGTATACCCAATGACATTGCCTCCACAGCCATCTTTGGCAATGAATTCCACAGATTCACCTGCCTATGACTAAAGAAATTCATCCTCATGTTTCCATAGATATGTCGTTTTATTCCGAGGCTGTGCCCTGTGGTCCAAGACTCTCCCACTAGTGGAAACATCCCCTCCACATCCACCCTATCCAAGCCTATCATTATTCTGTAAGTTTCAATGAGGTCCTCTCATCCTTCCAAACTCCAGTGAGTACAGGTCCTGAGCGGTCAAACGCTCATACGTTAACCCAATCATCCCCGGGATCATTCTTGTAAACCACCTCTGGATGTCGGCACAGCCAGCCCCCACCTCAGATGTGGGCCCAAAACTGCTCACAATACTCCAAATGCAGTCTGACCAATGTCTTCTAAAGCCTCCGCATTACATCCCTGTCTTTATATTCTAATCCTCTCAGAAATAAATGCTTTTAGATCACTTGCCAGGATTTGTTTCCCCCCCCCTCCCTTTCAGGTTTGTTATGTCACTAGGCCACACCCAATTCGATTTTATTTCCATTTTATTTCTCCCTCTCTCTTTTTTTATTGGCATAAGAAACATCATTATATTGCCAAAGTATAGAACATAACATACATACTTAAAATGTATGAATATAAAAACAATTATACAATGCATGGCTCGATATGTCCCTGTACATATGTATATATATTCACGCAATACATTTATACCCTTTTATCGATTGCTACTCGTTCTTGCTGTTGTGAAGAGTATAGCGAGGTCAATATTAATTTCCTTAATGTCAATTTATGTATGAGTGTAGGTGTACATGTTGGTCATTCACTGTCTCTCGGGTTGTGGCATGCTGTTACGTATTGTGCGCCAAGATGTGCCATATTTCCTTCGCCAAGGATTATTCTTAGTTTTGATATATCGTCTATTGACTATTGACTATTGAGTTCTTTAAAATCTGGGGTCGCCAGACTGAGTTTTCAAAATATATTTTCCTTATTTTATCGATGTTTTTACATTATAAGAGGTAGTGCACCTCTGTTTCAACCTCATCTGTCAAGCAGTGACCGCATATTCTATTTTCTCTTGGTTGCCAAGATCTCTTCAGTCTTCCTTTTTCAACTGCCAAATGATGGTCACTTAACCTGTACTTGGTGAGGGTCTGTCTCTGCTTTATATCTCTAACAGTTGAGAGATAGTCTGCCAATTTATAATCTCTTTTTAAGGCACGGTAGCACTCTAATCTGCTTTGGCTTTTAGTTACTTTATCCCAATGTTCCAAATAGATTTCTTTGCATTGTTTAATAATTTGGTTCACTCTAACTGGTGATTGGAAAGCAGTGTTGATCTGAGACTGGTCAAGGTTTACCTGAATAGGGGTAGTTAGTCTCAGTACCAACTGGCACATGGAGCTCTTTTCTGAGTCCCCTCTTGGGTTTGGAGGGCTTTGAACTGGAGGGTGTCTGGGGGATTAGATTTAAGGTGATTCCAAAAATTTAGTGATAGTTTCTGTATATTTATTATCAGTGGGTATCTACCTAATTCTGCCCTACATGCGTTTGTTGGTGTTTTCCTTTGGAGGTGGAGGATGTTCCGACAAAATTCCGCATGTAGGGCCTCTTGTGTGTGTTTCCCATTTAGTATAGCTATGGTGACTGAGCGAACCCCATACTTCGCTACCATAAAGCGCAATGGGCTGAATTACACTGTCAAATATATATATATATTTTTTTTTAACAAAGTTTATTTCTGATTTTTATTAATACAGCTTTGATAATTCAATGCATGAACACATTAATGCTGATAAGTATCCCCGCACCCACCACCCCCACCCGCAATACCATTCAATATACTAAACATTTTAAAATAAATAAATAAATAAATGAAAATTAAATTTAAAAAAACAGAGAGGAGGGAAGCAGAAAAATCGGAATGTTAAGATATATCAGGGACCATTGTAATATTTCAA
>NC_135971.1:40860766-40985335 GCF_053455715.1 Rhinoraja longicauda | reverse complement strand
TTCATCCATTACTTAACGTCTTTACATGTGCGAAAAGGAGTAGAAAGAAGTGTGAACTTATTTAACCCTATCCCCGTTCCCTAATCAATATTTATCAAGTATTATCTATAATAACTAATACCTAAAATACATATATAACTACATATATACTCACTCACCCCTACAATCATATGAATATACCTATTCACACAATAATGTCTATATTAACTACATCTGATATATATACATACATTAGGCCAATCATATATATACATATACCCAACCATTTACATACAAATATAAATACAAATATAGTCACCCACCCGTATAATAAGTCAGATATTAATACAAAAATACACCCTTATATGTTCATATAGATATACTTATTTAAATAATGAATTGTTATTATATGTAGACCCCTATATCAATAGGTATACTGTCTGACCCTGGTGCCTTTCCTCCTTTCATACTGACAATGGCCTCTGACAGTTCTGATAGTACAACTGGGGAATGAAGCTCATCTTTGCTCCTAGTAGAACAGGTATCTCTAACTGGTCTAGGAAGTTGTGGAGGGTCTGTGAGATGGCTGGACCTTCTGATGTATAGAGTTTTGAGTCGTATGATTGAAAAATATTGTTCATTTCTTGTGGATTTATTATTGTTGTCCCTTCCTCAGATTCAATTTCCAAAATTGATCTTTCATTTTGCAATGATTTTATACGCCAGGCCAATAGCTTCCCTGCCTTCTCTCCTTGATCATAAAATGTCTGTTTCAATTTCATTGGGCTGGATGCTGCTTTATTTGTGGACAATGCGTTGTACTGTGCTCTGAGAATTGACAATTTCTGTTTGGTCTCTTTTGTATCGTGAAGATTAATTTCCATCTCAAGTTCTTTAATATCTTTTTCTAACTATCAATTTCAGGTGCTGTTTATTTGAGCTGCTACTTGTATAACTGATCATTTACTCTCGGATATAAGCTTTAAATGCCTCCCATCTAGTTGATGCTGAAGTTTGAGTTGTATTCAGTTGGAAATAAGTATCAATATTTTTTCCAACAAATTCTAAGATTTTTTTATCATGACATCTTCAGTCCTACCCACTTCCCTACGCACAGGGAGTACAAAGATGAGGATGGTGGGATGGTGTCCTTAAAGTTTTGAGACTAATGGTTGCAGCTATGCTATTGTGGCTTTTTTAATGTTTATTCTTGAAAAATAAAACTTAATTCATTATGCTAAGAGAAAAAGATACATATAGCACTATGACAAAATTAAAATTCCTTTGAATTAAATAAATATAAAAGCATTACTCCAAAATTTATTAAACTAAGGCCACATGTATGAGCTAAATGGCTAAACTATGACAAAAAAAATTCTCGCACAATAGAAATTAAAACTAAATGCATAGTTTGCTGGAAAGTGATTAACAGCATAATTAAAACATCGTATCGGGAAAGCAGATTACCCTACCTACTTTGTTAAAAATCCTAATATAACTATAAATAACATAAAAGAGGTTGCTGATGAGTTTAAAGTCTACTTTGTAAAAGTTGGGCCTACTTTAGCAAATGAGATTGCTGAACCGAGTAGCAAGGAAGGTCTTAGAACATGAGAGCTCTGATAGAAATGCTCACTCCATGTTCCTCAGTGGAGTACACAAAAATGAAGTCATTGATATTATTAATAAATACAGAAACAAAAAGTCTACTGATTACAATTCCATTTGACACTAGTCAAAAATATTATTGAATGTATAGCAAAATCGTTGACACATATGTGTAATTAAATATGTGTAATCATTCCTATGTGTAATCATTCCTTCCTCACAGGCATATTTCCCAACAAAATGAAAATAGCGCAAGTCATTCCTGTCTACAAGAATGGAGACAGACATTTATTTTCAAACTGCAGGCCGATATCTCTGCTTCCCCAATTCTCAAAAATATTAGAAAAATTATTTGTACAAAGACTTGAAAACTTTATTGATAAACATAATATACTAAGTGATCACCAGTATGGATTTCGAGCTAAAAGGTCTACCTCACTAGTGCTAATGGAACTAGTAGAGCATATTTCAACTGCAATTGACAATAAATATACAGTGGGAGTATTTATAGATCTCAAAAAGCGTTTGATACCATAGATCATGGTTTACTGATGAATAGGCTAGAAAGATATGGTATTAGAGGAGTAACATACTCCTGGTTAAGAAGCGACCTTGAAAACAGATATCAGTATGTTCAAGTAAATAATTTTGATTCAGAACTTATGAAGGTTACCTTTGGGGTTCCGCAAGGCTCGGTGCTGGGCCCAAAGCTCTATATAAACTCTATATAAATGATATTTGTAAGGTGTTAAAATTGTTACATTTAGTTATATTTGCGGATGACATAAATTTATTTTGTTCAGGGAAAAACATGAAGCAACTTTTGGACACAGTTGAAGGGGAATTGGAAACCCTAAAAATGTGGTTTGATACTAATAAATTGTCATTAAATCTAAGTAAAACAAGATTTATTGTGTTTGGAAATCGAAAAGTGAATTTGGAGGTAATACTCATGATTAATGATGTAGAAATTGAAAGAGTATATGAAAATAGGTTCTTGGGAGTGATAATAGATCATAAACTCTGCTGGAAACCTCACATAAAACTTTTCAAATCAAAACTGTCTAAATCCATTGCAATACTGCACAAAACTAAGGCCACCTTGAATCAAAATTCTTGAAGTTATCTAAATTATTTCTGTTATATCTAAGGTTTCACATGATGGGTAGATTTTGCAAAAACCTGAATAATAATCTTGTTCCTCAAAATCTCTCCAGTATTGTACAAATAAACATAATATGACATATATGTTGAAGTTTATGAAGTGAACTTTTTATATGTTATGCTGACAATGTTTGTTTAGGGTCAGAGGTCCAATATGACTGGTCACGTGTGTGCACTCACACAGAAGCATTTTTTTCATAACTCAGTTTCATCTTACAAACTCTGTGAATTTTAAAAAGCTAGAATGTTCATCTCTTTAGCAGACAAGCATTATAGTTCTTCGGGTAGAAATAGCAATGAATAAGATTAATGTCTTACAAGAATTTTTTAATGCATTACTTTATGTGATGACGTCTGGTCACGTGTGTGACATTTTGGGTGGTCATGTGTGTGACATGACGCGCATGGAGGAAATGTGTACAGATATGGCAGCATGTGGGTAGTGGATACCAGGCATAACTATCTTTGGTTATTGCTGTTTATGATTTTAACTGATATTGCAAAGAGTGAGTCTCTGAACCTGGAAATAAAGACAAAAGAATAAAGGTGTTGTTATGGTCTCAACGTTTATTCATAACAAGAAAGAAAATGTATGACTTTCATAGCGAGTTTGACATGAAGTTTACAATGTTTGCTTTGGATAAGCTGTTTAAAACACTCAGCATTGAGTTCATGAAAATGTATTTAACTTGTTTTAGTTCCCATGCTGTCTTTATACATTCACCATTTTCTCTTATATGTACCTCAGCATACATAAAGTATGTTGTTGCTCGTTTTATATGCAAACACATGTACACATGTATTTTTAAACAAACATTGTAAATGATGCATTTGTGAAATACATGTAGAGTGGGCAGGTTAATTAAGCAGGTTAACTGCTTTTATAATAATTAATAATGTCTCCAAATCCAGTGTTTACATATTGTATGAGATGAACAATAACATAAATACAAGTACATGCATTAAACTTCTGCAAAAAATATTTCTCAAACCACTTTCTTGGTGAAACACAAAACTTTACTTTGACAGCAAAGTTTCATGTACAAATCTCAAGGACATGAACTCCACTATTCTTTAAGCAAAATGCAAGACTGTAACTTTATATTACATGTATACCACTAAGGTATTAATGCATTAGTTTGCATGGATATTTCTTAAATTCCATCAAATTTGAACTGCCGTCTGGATCCTGCCACCTGAGGCCCTGATATCTTCTTCATAATTTGATCTTGTGTGTAAAACAAGATGTCTGGTTCTTCATGATGGGTAGGGAAAAAACTGCAGATGCTGGTTTAAATCGAAGGTAGACACCTTCTGCCTGACCTGCTGAGTTACTCCAGCATTTTGTGTCTAGCTGGTTCTTTAGATGGGGGCCACTTCCAGAAACACCCAAACGTGCATTAGTTTTACTTCAGTTTCATTTCACTGGAGAAGTTTTAAGGGTAGTTGGAAAAGATTTTGGTCATACCTAACCACCAACCAATCCCCCAACTACCCAGTCAATATTCTGTTTGGGGGCACAGTACTGGTTAGATAAGTCGGGGTCAGCTCCACCACTTGTATGCCAGAACTTCAAAATGCCAGATGGAGACAACTGGATAACATGATACCTGCCTGGTACAGGAATTACACTTTCCCATGGTTGTCTTTTTTGAATGGCACTTTTTAATCTCATCTTCTGAAATATGTATAACCATGACATTGGGCATCAGTGTGGTGGCCAGATTTGCAAAGTCCTTTGAGCTCTGGACAACTGGGGCATCAGCTTTCTTGCTCATGACATTATACCAAACAAGTGACGTGGCAGCACCCACCTATGCCATCAACTACCCCCTTCCCATGAGAAGTTGCAAAGTATTACCATTCATATGTTGCGTGGTGTTCTTTTGCCACAATCAAGAGACGTTTTGCCATGAACTTGTTCTTGAATTCAGAAGATGGCCCATCTGTAAAAAATATGATGGAACCATCAGCTGAAGCTTTGGTAGCAAGATATCGCATGAATGTGTACACGGAATCCTTTCCTTTGTCATTTGTGTTTGACACAATCAAATGAGACTCACATTTACCATTCTGGAAGATGGCAGCTGTGAACAAACTGACTGAATCAAGTGACCACAAAGCACTCTGCACTTCATGCTGATACAGGAGTAAGACATGGAAAAGTTCATTTGAATGACTGTTTTCATTCTTTTTTTCCTCAAATGACATGGCTTTGATTCGTTTTACAACATGTTCTTGAAATTCTGGCATCCTCAATAACACCAACTCTTGTAGTTCACCACAGCAGCCAACTTTCATGATCATTTGTAACCTACCATGTTCTTGTATTTCCCATGTCATCCTACTCACATCCTTTGCTTTATCTGATTCATTGAATCCCTCTTTCATGCACATTACCCGACACTCACCACATTCACCTCTCCAACATTTGTCATGCATATTCTCAGAATTACACAACAGGCTTTTCCACAAATCATTGTTGTAGATGATGCCAAGCCCTGCCAATTGGAGCATAACATTCTCATGCTGCAAACATTTGCATTGATCATTGGGTGTGTCCTTAAGCAAAAGAACATTTGACGGGCGCAGCTTTGCAAAATACTGAGAAGCTTATTGGATGTTCTGGATGGCGTTCCTGAAAGAGTGCATGTGCTTTCATAGATATGTCAATATCAAATATCCTTCATTTTCACAGTCCTGATCGCACGGCATCCAGCATTTTGAACTGCAACAGTGGTACGTGGTCGAGGCCATTCCTGAACTTTATGGTGACCACATCGATGCAAATGCACATTCTGTCCGTAGGGAGCTATATTGATGTTAATAGATATCCATTTCCAACTCTTGTACATGAAACACCGGGACTGTCTGAAAAAAATACATTCAGCAGTTTCTAAAAAGACGTCAATCCAGAATTTAGAAATGTGGTTTAGGCCCTCGGGATGGTTGGAAATGCGTACCTATTAAATGCCGATCTTTGACAATGGAACATGCCTGTGTATTATCTGCAATGTTCTGTAATCTCTCGCGTTAAGAAGCTGCAATCCCAGCCCTCCATCTAGCAATCGCACGAAGAAAGAAGTAGGAGCAATATCCAGGCTGTTCCCGGTCGGTACAAGCAGGCAAGGTTCCTAAGTGAACTTTACCGCAACCTTACTGACGCCTTTTCACAAACGAAAGAGATGATAGAAACATAGAAAATAGGTGCAGGAGGAGGCCATTCGGTCCTTCGAGCCAGCACCACTATTCATTGTGATCATGGCTGATCATCCACAATCAGTAACCCGTGCCTACCTTCTCCCCATATCCCTTGATTCCGCTAGCCCCTAGAGCTCTATCTAACTCTCTTTTGAATTCATCCAGTAAATTGGCCTCCACTGCGCTCTGTGGCAGAGAATTCCACAAATTCACAACTCTGTGGGTGAAAAAAGTTTCTTCTCACTTGAGTTTTAAATTGCCTCCCCTTTATTCTAAGACTGTGGTCCCTGGTTCTGGAATACAAGCCTAGTTTTTTCAATTTTTCATCATATGATTATGAGAGTCCCGCCATCCCAGGGATTATGACAGTCCCGCCATCCCAGGGATTATGACAGTCCCGCCATCCCAGGGATTATGACAGTCCCGCCATCCCAGGGATTATGACAGTCCCGCCATCCCAGGGATGAAATGTGGAAACATGCTGCTCACTGACCTGCCCGAAGTTCCTAATCGTTTATGTCTTTGTGCAGATTTCTGGAAATTGCAACACTGAGAACTACTTGTCCGTCCTTACACGCCAGTTATAAAAAGACCAACATGTTCCAATGTCATTCCGTGACCCATACCATTCAGACATATCTATTTAAAATATATTTTTATACATCTACACTTCTTTAGACTGTTACTGAAAAACAGGGTGCAATATTAGTATTTCAAGAAATTGGATTTTATTTATAAATACAGGGAGAAAATAAAGAAACGCTGATGCGTCAGACACAAACGGCAGAAGAGATTAAACTGTCCGGTCTCAGACCATTTATCAGATCCTCTCTCAGAGTTTCCCTTTTGTTTTATTGGGCTTTCAGATTTCCTGTGTCTGCATTGATCGCAAAATTAATATACCTTAACTATGTAGCCCAGAATTATTGTTTGAAATGCACAGCAAGGTCACACTGATTCTACGTCAACTAATGAAGGTCCGTTCTCAGAATAGAGACAATGTACTGCAGATGCTGGCTTACAAAATAGGACACGGATGTACAAGAGGCCACATCGGCAACACGAGATGCAGTAGTTGTGGTTAACGGAAGTGAACATGCGCATCTGTCTCACCTGGAAGGGGTCCTGGCTGAAGTTCAAGGAGGGGGTAGAGGGAAAGTGTTATATATCCTGTGGTTGCAGAGAAACGTAGACGGGAAGAGATGGTTTGTGTGGAAACTGATGAGTGAACCGAGGACTTGCGGAAGATGGAATGCGGTTGAGATAGAAAGATGTCACTGGCAGTGGGATCACGTTGAATGGGACGGAAATGTCGGTTGTTGGTGCGGAGGCTGGTGGGATTAAAGGTGAGAACCACGAGAACTCTATTCTTGTTCCGTAGGGGAGGGGGTAAGGGAGGGGGATTGTGAAGGGGGGGGTGATAGCGAGAGAACTACGGCAAACAGAGGATAATCGGGTTAGGAACGGGCAAAGATAGGGGACACCAGGGGGAAACCGCGTTTACTAAAGTGTAAGGACATCTTATAAGTACTGGAGTGGAAAAGTTGATCTTGGGAGCAGCTGCGGCGAACAGAGGAATTCCATTAGCAATCCAATGAGCGGAGTAGATTAGCAATCCAATGAGCGGAATTCCATTAGCAATCCAAGGCGCTTGATGGCTTGCCGGCAGTTAGAGATTAAATCAAACATCAACAGCGTGTAAAAGGCCGGTAGGTGGACACCAAACGCACGAAGAATGTTGGAGACGGGAGAATGGGTCGTCACTGCGAGGCGAAGATTCCTTCCCGCCCGGAGGTGGTGGTAAACAAGCTCAACATAATGGCGTGCCGGAAACTTATTGACGTGTGGGTGTTGGTGCATAAGGAGGAGGCCTCTGTGTGGACTGACCATTCTGCATCTACAGGAGTGAGGGCAGGAGTATGGTGATCTACTTTCAATGACTGGTGTACCACGACACCCACGTCTCGTTGCATCTCCCCTTCTCCTAATCCGCTACCATTCAGATAATAGTCTGCTTTCCTGTTCTTGCCAGTGGATAACCTCACATTTATCCTCATTATACTGCATCTGCCATGCCTTTGCCCACTCACCTAACCTATCCAAGTCACGTTGCAGCCTCCTAGCATCCTCCTCACAGCTAACACTGCCACCCAGCTTCGTGTCATCCGCAAACTTGGAGATGTTGCATTCAATTCCCTCGTCCAAATCATTAATATATATTGTAAATAGCTGGGGTCCCAGCACTGAGCCTTGCGGTACCCCACTAGTCACTGCCTGCCATTCTGAAAAGGACCCGTTTATTCCTACTCTTTGCTTCCTGTCTGCCAGCCAGTTCTCTATCCACAATACCGTGTGCTTTAAGTTTGCATACTAATCTCTTATGTGGGACCTTATCGAAAGCCTTCTGGAAGTCCAGATATAACACATCCACTGGTTCTCCCTTATCCACTCTACTAGTTACATCCTCGAAAAATTCTATAAGATTCGTCAGACATGATTTACCTTTCACAAATCCATGCTGACTTTGTCCAATGATTTTACCACTTTCCAAATGTGCTGCTATCCCATCTTTAATAAGTGACTCGAACATTTTCCCCACTACCGATGTTAGACTAACTGGTCTGTAATTCCCCGTTTTCTCTCTCCCTCCCTTTTTGAAAAGTGGGGTTACATTAGCTACCCTCCAGTCCTCAGGAACTACTCCAGAATCCAAAGAGTTTTGAAAAATTATCACTAATGCATCCACTATTTCTGGGGCTACCTCCTTAAGCACTCTGGGATGCAGCCTATCTGGCCCTGGTGATTTATCGGCCTTTAATCCATTCAATTTACCTAACACCACTTCCCGACTAACCTGGATTTCACTCAGTTCCATCTCATTTGACCCCCGGTCCCCTGCTATTTCCAGCAGATTATTTATGTCTTCCTTAGTGAAGACAGAACCAAAGTAGTTATTCAATTGGTGTGCCATGTCCTTGTTCCCCATGATCAATTCACCTGTTTCTGACTGCAAGGGACCTACATTTGTTTTAACTAATCTTTTCTCTTCACATATCTATAAAAGCTTTTGCAGTCAGTTTTTATGCTCCCTGCCAGTTTTCTTTCATAATCTATTTTCCCTATCCTAATTAAGCCCTTTGTCCTCCTCTGCTGGACTCTGAATTTCTCCCAGACCTCTGGTAGGCTGCTTTTTATTGCTAATTTGTACGCTTCATCTTTTGTTTTGATACTATCCCTAATCTCTCTTGTTAACCACGGATGCACTACCTTCCCTGATTTATTCTTTTGCCAAACTGGGATGAACAATTGTTGTAGTTCATCCATGCGGTCTTTAAATGCCTTCCATTGCATATCCACCGTCAACCCTTTAAGAATCAATTGCCAGTCTATCTTGGCCAATTCACGTCTCATGCCCTCAAAGTTACCTTTCCTTAAGTTCAGAACCGTTGTTTCTGAATTAACTAAGTCACTCTCCATCCTAATGAACTCAACCATATTATGGTTACTCTTGCCCAAGGGGCCACACACATCAAGACTGCTAACTAATCCTTCCTCATTACTTAATACCCAGTCTAGAATAGCCTGCTCTCTCGTTGGTTCCTCTACATGTTGGCTTAGAAAACTATCCCGTATACATTCCAAGAAATCCTCTTCCTCAGCACCTCTGCCAATTTGATTCACCCAATCTATATGTAGGTTGAAGTCACCCATTATAACTGTTTTACCTTTGTTGCACGCATTTCTAATTTCCTGTTTGATGCCATCCCCAACTCTACTACTACTGTTAGGTGGCCTGAACACAACTCCCACTAGCGTTTTCTGCCCCTTAGTGTTTCGCAGCTCGACCCATATCGATTCCACATTCTCCAAGCTAATGTCCTTCCATTCTATTGTGTTAATCTCCTCTCTAACCAGCAACGCTACCCCACCTCCTTTTCCTTTCTGTCTATCCCTCCTGAATATTGAATATCCCTGGATGTTCAGCTCCCAGCCTTGGTCACCCTGGAGCCATGTCTCCGTAATCCCAACAATATCATATTGATTAATAAGTATCTGCTCATTCAAATCATCCACCTTATTCCGAATGCTCCTTGCATTGAGACACAAAGCATCCAGGATTGTTTTTACAACACTCTTACCCCTTATACAATTATGTTGAAAAGTGGCCCTTTTTGATTTTTGCCTTGGATTTGTCTGCCTGCCACTTTTACTATTGCTTCTACCTTCATTTTACACCCCTCTGTCTCTCTGCTCATGCTCCCACCCCCCTGCCACATTAGTTTAAATCCTCCCCGACAGCACTAGCAAACACTCCCCCAAGGACATTGGTTCCATTCCAGCTCAGGTGCAGACCGTCCTGTATGTACTGGTCCCGCCTCTCCCAGAACTGGTTCCAATGTCCTAGAAATTTGAATCCCTCCCCCTTGCACCATTTTTCAAGGCACGTATTCATCTGAAATATCCTCCTATTTCTCTCTGACTAGCACGTGGCACTGGTAGTAATCCAGAGATTATTACCTTTGAGGTCCTACTTTTAAGTTTATCTCCTAGCTCCCTAAATTCACCTTGTAGGACCTCATTCCGTTTTTTTATCTATATCGTTGGTGCCAATGTGCACCACGACAACTGGCTGTTCACCCTCCCCTTCCAGAATGTTCTGCAGCCCCTCAGAGACATCCCTGACCCTTGCACCAGGGAGGCAACATACCATCCTGGAGTCCCGTTTGCGGCCGCAGAAACGTCTGTCTATTCCCCTTACAATTGAATCCCCTATTACTATAGCCCTTCCACTCTTTTTCCTCCCCTCTTTTGCCGCAGAACCACCCACGGTGCCATGAACTTGGCTGCTGCTGCCTTCCCCTGATGAGCCATCTCCCCCAACAGTATCCAAAATGGCATATCTGTTTAGGAGGGAGATGACCGCAGGGGACTCCTGCACTACCTGCCTACTGCTACGCTGGCTAGTGGCCACCCGTTCCCTTTCTGTCCGCTTAACCTTTACCTGCGGTGTGGCCAACTCACTGTACGTGCTATTCACGACCTTCTCAGCATCGTGGATGCTCCAGTATGAGTCCAACCGCAGCTCCAACCGTTCAATGCGGTCTGCCAGGAGCTGCAGCTGGACACACTTCCTGCACACGTAGTCATCAGGGACACCGACAATATCCCTGATCTCCCACATGTTGCAGGATGAGCATTCCACGGGGCCGATCTCACCTGACATGTCTAACCCCCAAATTAAATCAAATCCCACTTAATCCTTTAAACTGTACCTTTACTAAATGGCACTGAACCCTTAACTCACCGAACCCTTAACTCACTGAACCCTTAACTACAAAGTACGAACAAAAAGCAGAAATACAACCCTGGGGTTTCACCCAATCAGCGGCTTCCTCCAGACCACTTATTTTGAAGTGAGATGGAACGTTTTTAAACCAACGCCGCTCCAACCGCTCCCCGGGCCCCGCCCACACGCTGCACCAACCGCCCCTGGGCCCCGCCCACACGCTGCACCAACCGCTCCCTGGGCCCCGCCCACACCCCGCTCCAACCGCCCCTGGGCCCCGCCCACACGCTGCACCAACCGCTCCCTGGGCCCCGCCCACACGCTGCACCAACCGCTCGCTCCTGGGCCCCACCCACACGCTGCACCAACCGCCCCCTGGGCCCCGCCCACACGCTGCACCAACCGCCCCCTGGGCCCCGCCCACACGCTGCACCAACCGCCCCCTGGGCCCCGCCCACACGCTGCACCAACCGCCCCTGGGCCCCGCCCACACGCTACTCCAACCGCCCCTGGGCCCCGCCCACACGCTGCTCCAACCGCTCCTGGGCCCCGCCCACACGCTGCACCAACCGCTCCCTGGGCCCCGCCCACACCCCGCTCCAACCGCCCCTGGGCCCCGCCCACACGCTGCACCAACCGCTCCCTGGGCCCCGCCCACACGCTGCACCAACCGCTCGCTCCTGGGCCCCACCCACACGCTGCACCAACCGCCTCCTGGGCCCCGCCCACACGCTGCACCAACCGCCCCCTGGGCCCCGCCCACACGCTGCACCAACCGCCCCCTGGGCCCCGCCCACACGCTGCACCAACCGCCCCTGGGCCCCGCCCACACGCTACTCCAACCGCCCCTGGGCCCCGCCCACACGCTGCTCCAACCGCTCCTGGGCCCCGCCCACACGCTGCACCAACCGCTCCCTGGGCCCCGCCCACACGCTGCACCAACCGCTCGCTCCTGGGCCCCACCCACACGCTGCACCAACCGCCCCTGGGCCCCGCCCACACGCTGATCCAACCGCCCCTGGGCCCCGCCCACAAGCCGCACCAACCGCTCCAGGGCCCCGCCCACACGCTGCACCAACCGCCCTTGGGCCCCGCCCACACGCTGCACCAAACGCCCGTGGGCCCCGCCCACACGCTGCACCAACCGCTCCTGGGCCCCGCCCACACGCTGCACCAACCGCTCCAACCGCCCCTGGGCCTCTGTGTGAACAAAGCCCCGCGCTCGGGTTTTAAACTTCCCGCCCGGACGCTGCACCAGCCTCTCCAACCGTTCCTCGGCCTCCTGGGACCAAAGCAGTCGTTCGGTGTAAACAAAATGCTAAAGATCAGAAACATAACTTTGGCCCAGTTGTGGCGGAGTGGAGCAGTTGGTAGAACACACTGCCTCAGCGCCAGAGATGTGAGTTTGATCCTGATATCTGATGATGCATGTGTGGATTTTGGATGTTCTCGCTGTGAAAGCGTGGGCCTCCACCGGATACTCCGGGTTTGCTGCACATCTCCCAAACGTGCAGGTTTTCTGGTTAATTGGCCTCTGTAAATTGTCCCTGGCGCATATGGAGTGGATGGGAAATTGGGATAACGTACATCCTGTAAGAATGGGCGCTCAATGGTCAGAATTGACTCGCTGGACAGCAGAGCGTGTTGCAATGTGGTATCTCCAAACTGAACTATTGAGGGTTAGATTTACAAGTGCTTCGTGTCCCTACAATGCCACGAACCAATGGAGCTGATGCAGATATAGGTTGTGGTGACCGGGAGACCCCCACTGCTGTGGTGGGCTGGGTTGAGTAACTCTATTATTAGAACATACTAGCGTCTTACCTTTAGCTATGCATCTATGCCAAGGGCTTGTTTAACCTCCCAAAGAGCACTTAATCGCGTATTGCAGGTTTACATTTCACGACCCAATGCTCAATCCATTTTAGGAACTCAGATATATCATTGCTTTGGCGAAAACACCCTGCTCATGTTCAACAGCACTACCAGCTCCTCCAAATAGAGTGATTTACGAAATTACTGTTCATACCTCCTGCGTTGACATAGTCAATCAATAGTCAATAGTCGTTTATTTGTCACATACACATAAATGTGTAGTGAAATGAAACATTACCCGCAGTTAAACAATAAGACCAATAAGAATAATCAATAAAAATGCAATAACACATACAATCACAACTAACACCAAACAAAAAGAAACATCCATCACAGTGAGTCTCCTCCAGTCCCTCCTCACTGTGATGGAAGGCCAGAATGTATTTTTCTCTTCCCTGCCGTCCCATACTGTTTGTTATTGTAACTAGCAAAGGACAAAGCGACCCCTGACAAACCCCCACTCGGAATGGAGTTACAATCGCAATAATAACCCTTTGTCATCATCTCCCGTCTCCTGTCACCCATCTAATTCAGGCTATAAATTTCCCGTGGGCTCTAACTTCGTAAAATATTTCTCTGTGAGGCTATGTTAAATGCCATACCGAATTTTATAAAGGAAAATCAGTCGGCCCTCATTATCACATCCGAGTTGAGATGTCAGTGAGGTGGAAGGGATACGTTTGTTCAGCGCTGACACTTCTAAAGCAGTCACCACCATCCCAGGCATGGACCTCCCACGCTACAAATTCTGACAACAAAGGGACAGTCCGGAACAGTTTCATCAAGCATATGTTTTAAAGAACTAGACAGTTATATTCGTTAAATATTAAGCATTTCAATGATAATCCGCTTCGTTATATTTTAACTTTATTCGAGCTAGCCAAATAAAGAGTATATAGAAGGGTCCTTGTCTTCAAAAGTCGACTATCCATATTCCTTGTACAGATGCTGCCTGACTCTGTGCAGTGCTCAGCCCAATAAAGACGGTGACAATGCCCCACAGACGCATACAATCTGCCCCATACGGGTACGCCGGGACTCTACCCACATTCCGGCGAGCAGCACAAAGTCTCCTCAGCGAGAGGAAGGCGCGTAACGTCATGGTTTCATCAACCGCAGTCCATCAATGTCCTTGCAACCAGGCAGATAATTGAACATGCAATGCAAATTTTTAAAGGGCTGATAACGATTGGAATTCTGTGTTTTTAAATTGTTTTTAAGCCAACAAGGCGCCCAACTACTCCAGTCGCAGGTGCCCACATTTGGCCTATATTCCTCCAAAACGTTTGCATCCATGTACCTGTCCAAATGTCTTTTAATTTTCATAGTACCTTCCTCAAATACCTCCACTTGCTGCACGTTCCATCTCCCCATTGGCGTCTGTGTGAAAAGGTTGCCCCTCTGGCCCCCCTATCACAAATGAATGCCCCCCCTTGTTTATGATTCCCATTCGCTGGGTAAAAGACTCAATGCATTCACCCTGCAAATTTCTCTCATTATTTAATTCACATCCAAATTATCACTATTGAAGTAATAAATTCCAAGGAATAACATTTTAGTCCGCCCAATCGCTCCCTAAATTCCAGGTCTCTGTGTCCTTTTAAACCATGGCACTCTTTCCAGCTTAACGACCTCCTTCCTGTAGTACGGGAGGCGGGGGACTCGACGACGTCTCGTCTGATAGGAAGGAGAAAACATTCCGCGGATGGTGGAGGCGGATTAAACACTGTGAGTATTCGGTTGTATCATCTCTAATACTCCTTTTCACCGGGACCTCTCCGCACATAACTGGAGCAAAGAATAGCGATACAGGTATCTAAGGATGCGGAAGTCTTGAGAAATACACAAAGTGCTAGAGAATCATCGCGGGACAGGCATGAACAGTGCAGGGAACCCATCAGCGATGCTTCGGGTCGTGACTACAGATGTCAAATTTCCAGAAAAACACAAAGTGCTGGAGAAACGTTGCCGGTCGGATCTCGATCGCAGAATGGTGCGGTTTGTTCAACAGAATAGCGAGAAGGGAGACGTCATGTCCGAACTCCAACTCAGGGCTCACTGCCTCGCCAGTTTAATGGGTTTAATAATGAAACTACTTAGAATCTTAATCCCGTTCTTCACCTCCTGCCTGAACTTGCTTTGGGTCATTGCGTAGATACAGGTGTTCGCGCAACAACTGACCCGGACGAGTAAGATTCCCACTTCGTTGGCGATGTTCGAGGGGTTGGTGAGATCCGCGCTCACGTGATTGACTGAGACCCGATTAAAGATCAAAGTTACCGTAGCCGTGGTCCAGAGTAATATGTTGGTGCCGGACACGGTGAAGAGTAAAACGATGGACTTGCGCCGATTCTCCGCCTCACTATCCTTGCTTTCCAGTGACTTCAGGCGCCGGCGGACTCTGCTGGCCGCGATGATGTACCGGACCGTCAGCCCGTTCAGGAGCACGATGAGACCGAATGGGAATAAGGAGAGAGAGACGCTACACATCCATGTAAAAGCCACCCACCACATGGAGGTGAAGTAGTCGACTTTGGGTCGGCACCCCCAGTTCACATTGTCCACGTGGAAGCGTGGCTCGTACAAGAATTCAAAGGGGATGTACTTTAAACAGCTCAGCGCGCACAAGGACACAATGACCGCTGCGGCCGTCTTATCCGTGCAATAGGTGCGTCTCAGCTTCCGGCAGCAAATGCTGACAAAACGGTCAAAGGTGAAGGACACGGTTAACCAGATGGAATAGTCCAGGGTGGCGGTCCGCAGGTGTATGTATGAAGGGCACACCGTGCTGAGGGAGAGGAAGGAGTTAGGGTTGTAGTAAATGTAGATTTCTTTGAGCAGTACGTGAAAGATGACCACGATCAAGTCGGTCATTGCCATCGCCACCATGTAACGGGTGATTCCTCTGGTGAGACCGCACTTTCCCCGGCACAGGATCGCAGCCGTCAGCAGGTTCGCTGGAGAAAGAAAAAATTGCAGCGAAATTTCTATTCAAAGCATGCCCACATAATGTGATGGCAAGTGTAACAGAGGAGAAATATTTGTTTGGGTGGGTGGGTGCCCGGGTGGGGGGGGGGGGGGGGGGGGGGGAGGTTGGAGCGGCGGGACCATTGGGGTGAAACTGTGAAGATAATAACTTAGAACAATAAAGCACAGCGACAGACCTTTCGTCCCACATTGTCCGCGCCCAAAACTTACGCCGTTAAATTAATTTCATAATATAGAGCACTCGATAGCGTTTCGACACACTGTCGCAGTGCACATTGAATGGCATGGTCGGTCTTACCAGGGATTCCCAACACCGCCAGAGTCGGATAAGCGATCTCCCTCATGTACAGAGCCGGAGCCCGCGCCATCCCAGAAGATCTCGGCAGCTCTCTCTGAAGAGAGAATTGAATAAGGTACGCGGTTTCGGTCTTCATTAATACCCGCGTCTAAACCTCTAGTGTGTTCGCAGAGTGACAAAACAAAGGCATTAGTTACGGACATCTTAACAAACATTTCCACGTAATCCTAACTCCTTATTGGCGGAGGAATACACAATGCAAAGATTATAGGAGGGAACGGATTTTTTACTAATCCTTCTCTTCATCCACGATGTAAGGTGAAGGACATTTGTTGTGGCCGGATTCGCTTCAATCACTGGAGGACAATGTGCTGGATGTCAGTGGATTGTTAACAGGAGGAAATCCGAAATAAAAACCGCACTTTATCATATTTCTATCCGCGGAACAGGAAATAGGACGTTTCACAATGGCTTTCTCAATCCTCTGTTTCTATTCATCACATCGATGAGTAACGTTGAATCCAGGGAAACGGGGAATTAATTTCACGTAATGGGTGTGCGGCCTTAATTTTTAAATTCCCTTTTGATACGTGTGCTTGCGTCACCTTGTCTAAAATCCACCCTGAATCCTCCGCCCAGCGATTTCATTGGCAATTTTTCATTGGATCTCTCATTTTGTGACGGATAAACAGTTTCATATTAACAGTAATAGATTGAGCTGAAAAGCACAAACTTGTAAACACATTAAACTAAAAACAAAGGAACAGTCCGGGGTGTTTCATCAAGCATATGCTTTACAGGACGAGATAATGAAATGAGTTAAATACTAAGTATTTCAACGATAAATTGTTTCATGACATACTGATTTTATTCGAGTTAGCTAATTAAAGTGACTGAAAAAGGGGTCGCGACTTAAAACGTCGACTATCCATTCCTTGTACAGATGGTACCTGACACTGTGCAGTGCTCAGCCCAATAAAGACGGTGACAATGCCCCACAGACGCATACAATCTGACCCATACGGGTGCGCCGGGACTCTACCCACATCCCGGCGAGCAGCACAAAGTCTCGTCAGCGAGGGGAAGGCGCGTAACTTCATGGCTTCATCAAACACAGTCCATCAATGTCCTCGTGTTCTTGTCAACCAGGCAGATAAATGAACACGCAATTAAATTTCTAAAGGGCTCACAAGGTTTAGAATTCCGTATTTATAAATTCGTTTAAGCCTTTGGTGGCCCGATGTCCCCTGCCCATCCCATCCACAGAAGCTGCCTGACCCCGACCCGTTGGGCTTTGCTCATCTTTTGCGGTAAACTGCGTTGAATTTGAATTACAAACCGACTGAGTGTCAACGGTTTTATTCCGATACAGCGATCGAGTAAAATTAGGGGATTTATGGGGACATAGTTGGGTACTGACAGAGGTCTTAGCGTTCGCTTCCGCAGAGCACCAAATAGAGAGCAAAGCATCGGGGGGGAAACAAGTAACAAAAAACCCTGCCCCGTACATCTGCAAAAAAACAAAGAACAGTTTGAAATACGTTAGCGGGGCGCGGGAGGTGGGAGGGGGGGGGGGGGGGGTTTAGAATGATGTGATTGCCAACAGTTTTTTGGTGGTGCGGATCCCAAAAGTATTCGGTCTTTGTCAGTAAGGGAATATAATTTGGCCTTCACGATCACCCGGTCTCCAGATTGCTGCGCACTGTATTCCTGACCGTCAGACCATTCAGGAGTATGATGAGACCGAAAGGGTGTAAGGAGAGAGATGTGCTACATAGCCAGGTGGACGTGAAGTGCACGGCTTTAGGCCGTTCGCCCCAGTTCAATTGAAATTTGATGTACTTTAAGCATCTCAGCGCACACAAGGACACAGTGATCACGGCGGTCGTCCCATCCGTGCAATTCAGATAACATTTTTGTTGTGATTCCCTGATATGTTCTTCCATTCCCATCGACCAAGGTACATCAATGTGGAAACACTTGTGATTCAGCACCTTCTACGCTTTCTCACTTTCCGTGGACCGAAACAGCCCACCTGCGGGAGCAACGGTTCGCCGGGACTTCTTTCATTCTTGCGCGTTGCAGTCTTGTTCACAAAGTGATCTGATCTGCAGAGAACGACCAGATTATGTGACGACTGCGCCGCTGCAGAACGCAACATCTTTTGCCGCGCCGCCACATTACAGTACTCTTTCATCAACACTTGCAAAGATCCTGGTCATAATAATAGATGCAACAATAAGTACAATGAAGAATGCGAAACTGCAGAATGGATCGAAGCTTGTAGTGCTAGCTGCTGTAGTGAAAACAATGCTAAAGAGAAAAAAACATGACTGTGGCAGTGTGGCGGCACAGTGACGGAGCTGGTAGAGCTGCTGATTCTCAGCGCCGGAGACCAAACTTCGCTCCTGACCTCGGGTGCTGTCTATCTAGAGTTTGCACGTTTGCTCACTGGTCGTGAATGAGAAAGTGGGATAACAAAGAACTCTTGTGAACGGATGATCACCGGGCATCGTGGACTCAGTGGGCTAAACAGCCTGTTCCCATGCTGTATGTATAAACTGAACTTGTTGCAGTTCAATATGCAAGTGATTCGTGTCTCCACAAGGCCAGGAACCTCTTTGAACAACACCTGTAAGATGACCACCAGCAGATCGGCCATTGCCATCGCCACTATGTAACGGGTGATTCCGCTGGTGAGACCGCACTTTCCCCGGCACAGGATCGCAGCCGTCATCACGTTGGCTGGAGAATGAAAAAATTGCAGCGAAATTTCTAATCAAAATAGTGGATGCATTAGTGATAAAATGTGATGTCAAGTGTAACAGAGGAGAACGATTTGTTTGGTGGGTGCACACACACACTCACACGCGCGCGCATAGCACCGCACAACCATACATATACACGAATCTACACGCACACGCACAAGCACAAACACACACTCTCTCTCACACACACACACGCGCGCGCACACACACGCGCGCATAAACATACACACGCGCAACACCGCTGGCAACGTGGCTGTGTACGGTAAGTGGCTAGAGTGTCAGTGTCGGCGCGGTGTGAAGGGGGTGGGGGTGATGGGGGATTGGCTAGACTTTCAGTGTCGGCGCGGTGTGTGTGTGTGTGGGGGGGGATTGGCTAGAGTGTCAGCGTCGGCGCCGTGTGCGCGGGGGGTTGTCATCCTACCGATCAGTTACCATAGTTCTGTTAATGTTAATATAGCGAATGAAAAGATGAACTCATTCACGTTAACTTCATAGGGGCCCGAAATCAGGAATACACTGCTTAAGTGTGTGGTGGAGCCAGAGGTTCTAGCAACATTTTAGAAGTATCCACACAAGTATTTCAATAGTGGACTAAGGCACGGATAAAGATACATACAACTAGGACACAAAAGATTTAAGAGGCTGGAATCTGGAACCAGAACCAAATGCTGCACGAACTCCGCAGGCGAGGCAGCATCCGTGAGGAAATTGGGCAATCGACGTTTCAAGTCAAGACTTTTCATCTGGAGGGAAATATAGTGGTTGGCACTGCCTCATTGGGCTGAATGTCCTTTATCTGCACATCACGATTATAACTCATGGGAGAGACACAGATGTAGGAAACTTGAACAAAACATAAACGTTTTCTAGGAAGCCAGCATCTCCCCCAGTCAGTCCGAAGAAGGGCCTCTACCCCGGAACGGCGCCTGCGTTCCTCCCTAGATGCTGCCCGACCCACTGTGTTCCTCCAGCTTTTTTGTTTTCACCATAATATGGTGGAGTTCTTCATTAGGATGGAGAGTGACAAAGTCAATTCAGAAACAAGTGTTCTGAACTTAAAGAAAGGTAACTTTGAGGGTATGAGACGTGAATTGTCCAAGATAGACTGGCAATTGATACTTAAAGGGTTGACGGTGGACATGCAATGGAAGGCATTTAAAGATTGCATGGATGAACTACAACAATTGTTTATCCCAGTTTGGCAAAAGAACAAACCAGGAAAGGTAGTGCATCCGTGGCTAACAAGGGAAATCATGGATAGTATTAAAACAAAAGATAAAGCATATAAATTAGCCAGAATAAGTAGCATACCAGAGGACTGGGAAAAATTCAGAGTCCAGCGGAGGAGGACAAAGGGCTTAATTAGGAAAGGGAAAATAGATTATGAGAGAAAACTGGCAGGGAACATAAAAACTGACTGCAAAAGCTTTTATAGATATGTGAAGATAAAAAGACTAGTTGAGACAAATGTAGGTCCCTTGCAGTCGGAAACAGGTGAATTGATCAGAGGGAACAAGGAGATGGCAGACCAATTGAACAACTACTTTTGTTCTGTCTTCACTAAGGAAGACAAACAATCTGCCGGAAATAGCAGGGGACCGGGGGTCTAATGAGATGGAGGAACTGAGGGAAATCCAGGTTAGTGGGGAAGTGGTGTTAGGTAAATTAAATGTATTAAAGGCAGATAAATCCCCAGGGCCAGATTGGCTGCATCCCAGAGTGCTTAACGAAGTAACCCCAGAAATAGTGGATGCATTAGTGATAATTTTTCAAAATTCTTTAGATTCTGGAGTAGTTCCTGAGGATTGGAGGGTAGCTAATGTAACCCCCCTTTTAAAAAAGGGAGGGAGAGAGAAAACGGGGAATTATAGACCAGTTAGCCTAACATCGGTAGTGGGGAAAATGCTAGAGTCAGTTATTAAAGATGCGATAGCATTACATTTGGAAAGTGGTGAAATCATCGGACAAAGTCAGCATGGATTTATGAAAGGCAAATCATGTCTGACGAATCTTATAGAATTTTTCGAGGATGTAACTAGTAGAGTGGATAAGGGAGAACCAGTCGATGTGTTATATCTGGACTTTCAGAAGGCCTTCGACAAGGTCCCACATAGGAGATTGGTGTACAAACTTAAAGCACACGGTATTGGGGGTTCAGCGTTGAGGTGGATAGAGAATTGGTTGGCGGACAGGAAGCAAAGAGTAGGAATAAACGGGTCCTTTTCGGAATGGCAGGCAGTGACTAGTGGGGTACCGCAAGGCTCAGTGCTGGGACCCCAGTTATTTATTATATATATTAATGATTTGGACGAGGGAATTGAATGCAACATCTCTAAGTTTGCGGATGACACGAAGCTGGGTGGCAGTGTTAGCTGCGAGGAGGATGCTAGGAGGCTGCAGAGTGACTTGGATAGATTAGGCGAGTGGGCAAATGCATGGCAGATGCAATATAATGTGGATAAATGTGAGGTTATCCACTTTGGCGGCAAGAACAGGAAAGCAGAGTATTACCTGAATGGTGGCTAATTTGGAAAAGGGGAGAAGCAAACGTGACCTAGCTGTCATGGTGCACCAGTCATTGAAAGCAAGTGTGCAGGTGCAGCAGGCAGTGAATAAAGCGAATGGTATGTTAGCATTCATAGCAAGAGGATTTGAGTATAGGAGCAGGGAGGTTCTATTGCAGTCGCATACGGCCTTGGTGAGACCGCACCTGGAGTATTGTGTGCAGTTTTGGTCTCTGAATCCGAGGAAAGACATTCTAGCCTTAGAGGGAGTACAGAGAAGGCTCACCAGATTGATTCCTGGGATGGGGCAGGACTTTCATATGAAGAAAGACTGGATAGACTAGGCTTATACTCGCTGGTATTTAGAAGACTGAGGGGGGATCTTATAGAAACATATAAATTTCTTAAGGGGTTGGAGAGGCTAGATGCTGGAAGATTTTTGCCGATGTTTGGGAAGTCTAGAACCAGGGGTCACAGCTTAAGGATAAGGGGGAAGTCTTTTAGGACCGAGATGAAAAAACATTTCTTCACACAGAGAGTGGTGAGTCTGTGGAATTCTCTGCCACAGAAGGTAGTTGAGGCCAGTTCGTTGGCTATATTTAAGAGAGAGTTAGATGTGGCCCTTGTGGCTAAAGGGATCAGGGGGTATGGAGAGAAGGCAGGTACAGGTTACTGAGCTAGATGATCAGCCATGATCATATTGAATGGCGGTGCAGGTTCGAAGGGCCGAATGGCCTACTCCTGCACCTATTTTCTATGTTTCTATGTTTCTATAACAAGTTCCCAGCTTCTCTGAAGTAATATAATCCATTTTTCATTTGTTATTTATAATAATAATAATTAATTTATTGCATAATTTTGTAACAATGGAATTCTCTGCCACAGAGGGCATCTGTCCATCTAGATTTCACATATCTCCAAAACGCCTTGGGTTGCTCCCCTTCAAGAATGGAAGGAACATGTTGTCTATGAGTACTCCTAATAGCGCGATCGACTTGCTTTCGTACTCTAGTAAAATTGTCCCATTCCAGTTTTGTACCCCTTTTTTTGGGCACGGATATAAAACTTCTATTTCTTACTGCAGAGACGTTTCAGTTTTGCCGAAAACCAAGGAGGTTGCATACGACCGTTAATGGGTCTTTGAGGAACATGATTTACAACAATGTCATTTAAAGAGTCTCTCAGCCACACCCAGTTGTCCTTTACTGTTCTTTTTTATCTGGAGCAGGTTAAAGAAATCTTTCCTCAGTTTTTCTGCCAATTCTTTAAATTCCTCACTGTTCACTTTTCTCCAGAGGGAAAGTTTACGCGGTGGTTTTGAAGGAACTTTAATCTTTGTGTGTAGTTTTGCATGAATAATAAAATGATCGCTGATTCCATCTAGAATTGATGTCTGCATTGCTCTTCAGGATGGTAGACCCATCTTTGCTTTTGGGGCTTGAACGTGAGTGGATAGGCCAAAAGTGTCCTTAGTTGTGTTGAAAAAGCCTCGAGTGTCGTTGGCGTCTGCTCGTTGTTGGATTTCCTGAGCTTTCTCCCTCCACCATTGGATTTTCAGGTTTTGGGTGCTCATCTGGACTGCAGCCTTGCATTCCTGATAGCACTTCCTTTTGGTAGCCGACTGTTGGTCATTTTGTAAGGTGATGAAAGCGTTTCTCTTTTAATCAAGGAGTTGTTGGAGTTCTTTGTCTTTATCGTCGAACCAATCCTGATGATTTTTTTACCTGAACCCAATTGTTTCCTTGCAGGAGGCGATGATACCGTTCTTCAATAGATTCCAGTGTTCTTCGACAGATGGTGGGATTTGTTGGGGCAGTTGTTCTTAAAGTTTTTGTTGAAACTTCTGCTGTTGTTCGTCCTTCGGGTTCGAAGATGACCATGACTTCACTTCCAATCTTATTATTTCGACCGCTGATTGGGATCCCCGCCAGCCGCGGTATGCTGGCCGAGGTTGAAGTCATGACTTGCGCTTGACTTGGATTTAAGTGAGGGGGAGTTGCGCAGATCGTCGGCCTCACTCTCTCGTCCCGGCATATCGGGCCCCAGCAGCAAGACATAGTCGAGACGGCTGTGGACAGATCGGGATGCAGTGGATGTTCAGATGTGTCCTACCTATGTCACTCTGCCCTGTTTGCGCTCCACGACGCTTTGCTGGGATTGTCTTTCTGCCCGTTGAACCTTCTGGTGGTTTCCTCCGCGCAATCCGCCGAACCCAGGCTTCACATGTACGGTAGACAAGCCCCAAAGTCGCTGGAACCAACGACTTGCCGACGGTACTTGTGGCATGTATACAAGACAGTGGAGACATCGTAGGGGCGGGGGGGTAGTCCTGCGGCTGCTCCCACGGCTTGGGGTGACGGTCGAGACCGGGGCGGTTCCCTCCAGGCGGTGGTCCGTAGCCCCACGGGCGGGGAGGGGAGCGCCGTCCGCCGGCTGCTGCTGCTCCTTAGGCCCCGGGTCCGGGTCGCAGGCCGCTGGCTCGAGTCTCCCCGGGGCGCCGGCAGGCTTCTGTCCCGGCCCGGGAGACCCGGCCTACAGTCGCCTCCTACTCGGCAGTGTTGCCCCCGGGAGGCAGGGTCGTCCTGGCCCTGGCCCTGCCCGCCCGCGTTGTTCGAGGAGTGGCAGCCGTGACAGCGCGGCGGGGCGAAGGCGGCGGCCGCCGGTGGCCCGCGGTAAGATGGCGGCGCCCACTCCACGGCCGACTCCGCCGCCGCCCGCTAACTGAACCGGACGCTCGCTTCCCTCTCCCTTCCTCGGGCTCCCGGTCTCCGACTCTGTACATGGTTGATGTCTTGAAGGACACCAACATTGAATTTCTTAATAGTGTTCTGGTTTTGATATTTCGTTTTGGGCGGAATCTTCATTCTCATGTTGGACCAGATGAGACTTTTCAGTACATCTTGTCGGTCACGGGATCGTAGGATATTGTAGTCGATGAGGTGCCAGTGTTTAGAACGTGGATGCTGCCAGGAGACTCTGTGCCTGTTTTGTTGGCGAAATAAGGTGTTTCTAAGCACCAGGTTGTGTTTTACACTTTTGGCGAGGAGGAATGTTCCATTGGCCTTGAGCTTGCGAACTCCTTCCTTGCCCATTGTTCCGGTCCAGAGCCCATGATCTTTCCCGCCTCTAGCATTGAAGACTCCTAAGAGAATGATCTTGTCGTCGTTGGGAACAGAGGAAAGGACGTCGTCAGGCAGGGCAGAGAAGTTCTTTACTTCGTCTTCAGTGTCCAGAGTTGGAGCTTAGGCGCTGATCATGGTGGTGTATTGGTTCTTGACGAGCTGGATTCGCAGAGTCATGAGACGTTCATTGATTCCCAGTGGTTGCTCTGTCAGCTTCTGAAGTTGGCTGTTTCCGATGGCAAAACCCAGTCGGTAGATCCTCGGTTGTTCAGGATCAAGACCTTTCCAGAAAAAAACGTGTATTGACCTTGTTCTCCCTTTAGTTGTTATTCTCCAGCTCCGTGGGTCTCACTCAGAGTAATGATGTCAAAGCTGAATTTGTGGAGTTCACGAGCCATAAAGGTGGTTCTTCTCTCTGGTCAGTCTGAGTTTAGGTTGTCCATCAGAGTTTGTATGTTCCAGGTTCCATGTTTCATAGTTTTGCTTCTTGATGGTTTTGGACCACATGATGATGATCCCTCTGGACGTGGGTTTACAGACAGGACGAGGCGAAGCAAACTATTTTTAGAGCACCATTTCTAGCCCCTTCCCAGTTCAGGGTGAGCAGAGTGGATCCTAATTAGGGCTGCTCAGAAATGAATACTGCTGGCGAACAACTTTCCTGCTTCTGTCCAAAGTTGAGCGATTGAGTCAAGTATTCACCGCTTCCCGTTGTTGACTGGGAACTTTCAGCGATCACGTAGCCTGCTCCTGTCGCCTTTCCCCGATCGCCGAAAGTCTTCAGTGAAGTTTCGTGCTGCTCACAGAACGAAGACGCCTGTGCCTGTGTTTGTTTAACGTGTACTTGATGTTGCACTCCAAGAAGCACACGGTCCTTCACAAAGCAATCCACTAATTGCAATGGCAAGGGAACCAAGACGATTGGAGCTGATAGATCTGTTGCAGCCTTCATCCGCCTTCACAGTCGTTGAGTTCAAGATAACTTCGTCCGCCTGGTCCGCCGTTGAGGTCTGGTAGATTGGATCGTTCTTTGTCTGGACCCTCATCCTCGACCTTACCGCCATGGGTGGCCCTAACAGAAGCTAGTTCTTCCGACAGCATCGCTCTCGGAATCATGGGGGCACGCAAGCCTCTTCACCACAACAAGGTGAACGATCCGAAGAGGACGGGATAATAACCCTCCATCAGAAGTAAGCGAAATTAAATTTCCGGTACCAGCTATGATGGCGGGATCATACGAAGCAACGAATGCCAACAGGAAGAGCGGTTAATAAAAACATTATTTAAAAAAAGATCTGTTTGCCAACTTAGCGGACTAAATAGGGGGGTGCCTACGTCCATAGACCCGTGAAATACGCTGTCTGGAGAAGGGCGCCGACCCGAATCGTCACCTGACCATTCACTTCACAGATGCGGCCTGCCCCGTTGAGTTCCGCCATCAGTTTGTGTTTTGTTCAACGTTCCGGCATCTGCAGTAACTTGTGTCTCCATTCAAGGCGCCCTCTATCCGTGAGACGAGAACTAGGCGGCGGTGGGGCATGTGCGGCAGCGTGAGCCTCGGCGGCAACGGGAGCCTCAGCGGCAGCGGCAGCGGCAGCCTCGGCGACGGTGGGGCCTCGGGATCGACCCGCGTTCAGCCGTCGATGAGCGTGAGGAGCGAGGGGGGAGGGGGAGGGGAGGGTACCGCGGTGGTGGGGCCGCCGTGAAGAACAATGGAGGGGTCGACGTGGGAGGACCGCCGTGAAGAACATTGAAGGATCCGGCGTTGGGTGGACCGCCGTGAGGGAGGGTGGGAGAAAAAAGGGGGACCCTGTGTGGGGAAGGGGGGGGGACTCTAGTTTTAGAATCCTCTTCCCAGGGGATAAGCCCGCTTTTGTTTGTTTGTTTGTTTGTTTGTTTGGTCGGTCGTTCCGGTGAAAGCGCTGTTAACACGAGATCTGCGTGTCCTAGTGCATCAGTCACTGAAAGGAAGCATGCAGGTACAGCAGGCAGTGAAGAAAGCCAATGGAAGGTTGGCCTTCATAACGAGAGGAGTTGAGCATAGGAGCAAAGAGGTCCTTCTGCAGTTGTTCAGGGCCGTAGTGAGACCGCACCTGGAGTACTGTGTGCAGTTTTGGTCTCCACATTTGAGGAAGGATATTCTTGGTATTGAGGGCTTGCAGCGTAGGTTTACTGGGTTAATTCCCGAAATGGCGGGACTGTCATATGTTGAAAGACTGGAGCGACTAGGCTTGTATACACTGGAACTTAGAAGGATGAGAGGGGATCTTATCGAAATATATAAGATTATTAAGGGGTTGGAAACGTTAGAGGCAGGAAACATGTTCCCAATGTTGGGGGAGTCCAGAACCAGGGGCCACAGTTTAAGAATAAGGTGTAGGCCATTTCGAACTGAGATGAGGAAAAAGAATTTCAGTCATAGAGTTAGAAATCTGTGGAATTCTGCGCCTCAGAAGGCAGTGGAGGCCAATTCTCTGAATGCATTCAAGAGAGAGCTATATAGAGCTGTTAAGGATAGCGGAGTCAGGGGGTATGGGGAGAAGGCAAGACCGGGGTACTGATTGAGAATGATCACATTGAATGGTGGTGCTGGCTCGAAGGGCCGAATGACCTACTCTTGCACCTATTTTCTATTGTCTATTGTTTATAACACGGCAGCCAGCCAAAAGTCGCTTGTCTTTTTCTTTTCTCTTCATGTTTAATTACATTTTTATTTCAAGTTTTTCGTGTACCTTGTTGTGTATTATAACTGTTTGCAAATCAAGTTCCCTCCGGGGATGAACAAAGTTCCTTCGTATCGTATCGTATCGTAAACGGGAAACCCTCAGTGCTCCCTTTATCCTGTTCAGTTACAGGTGCGGGAAGAGAGGGCAGAGCCCGTCAATGATATTTAAGGTGAAGCTTGGTAATGATCAAGGCATTGATAGCAATTGGGAACTGGTATATAATGAGACACATGGCCAGTGTAGATCAGGAATGAGCAAATTCAATGACAGGATAGGTTTGAACGGCCGAGTATCCAATTCTACGCCAATTGCTTTTATGACCGGCGGGTGGGCAATTGAAAATGGACTGCAATGTCAGAACTGTTAGTGGTTCAGTTTCAGTGTTTTTAAACTGCTATATATAGAACATAGAGCACTACGCTACAGTCACATGGTTTTCGGACCAAAATATCTGTCAACCATGTCAAGATAAACCAATCTATTTTGTCTATAAACAATCCATTCTACTCCATTCCCAGCACATACATGTGCTTATCCAGAAGCCTTTTAAATGTCATTATCATCTTGGGATCACCCACCACTTTTGACAGCATTCCAGCGACTCAACGTGCGCTGTGTAACTGTCCCCGCACGCCTCCATTTACCACTCGCACACATTGAAGCTGTGTCCTCTAGTCTTTGACACTTCCACTCAGAGGGGCATTTTTGACGAGTTTCCCTATTGTAGGCGCATTGACCTTCATTGCGGAGATTACTCGACAACAATAGTCATGTTGCAGTACAGCGCACAGACCTAGCAGAGAGAGTGGTATCGGCGTCGGTTTATTATTGTCACCAGATACTTCGTTCGCGGCCTCTGCAGTTAAGTCGTGCCATTCATGAGAACAACCAAACCATAGACAAATGCAACAGGTAGTGCAAAGGGAAAGACAACCAGGGTGCAAGGATGTTACATCTGGAGAGAAAGTGAAGATTTAACAAATTGCAGGCATCCCAATGGGTAGGTTGGGAAATCAGAACTACACCCGCATCGAGCCAAGATGGGGCGAACATGTGGTGGACATTGAGAGCGGTTTTGGTGTTCATATTCGCGGATCATTGAAGTTTAAGGCAGGTGGATCGGAGAGCGGAAGATCCACAAAATATTTCACTTTACCGACCTGCGAGTTTATTCTTCAATAGGAACTGGGTGGATTGGCGGATAATATGCTGAACCTGACAGAAAAGGGACGAGAAACTTCGCCTACCCACATCCTTCGCAGATTCTTCCTAGCCGATGTATTAATAAAACATTTGGCGTTTAGCTCAAATTTCCAGCGTCTGCAGTGCTTTGTGTCTACATTTGCCCTTACTGCGTGTAGCTGACTGCGTGGACTGCGTGTAGCTCTGTCCACTTCATTGCTCGCTTCCAGCCTTCAGAGACAGCTACCTCAACGCTGAGCCCGAATTGAAGCCTGGTGCTCTCCTACAGTACAATATCTTGCCCCCGCCTCACAGACTGTGCCTGAACTCACGGGTCTGAATTTACCAGATGCAAATATAAAGCAATGGAAATACACAGCATTTACATCAGGGCCTGTACACAGAAGAGCTCCAGTGATAAATAGTAAAGAGAAAAGCCTACAACCCTATATTATGAACAATGAATGCTCCCATTTTTTTGCTTATAATATATCCATAAAATGCCGTGGGCTTCCCCTTACTCCCAATTGCCAAGAACCTTTCATGGCCTCTTTTAGCGCCCCCAGTTGTTTGTTTCCGTTTCTTTCCCCCTTCATTATATTCACCTGATACCAGTTTCTTAACTTTGCATACACTTCCTTTTATTGACGAAGCGTATAATATCTCTAGAACTTATTGAATGATGATCATTGTCTTCAAAAATGCGAAACCTTTCAAATATGATCACCTGATCGGACGCATTCCCAATATGTTTTAGTGCTGCCTCATCCCGAGTTTGACTACACGCATTGTTTCAAGAAACTTCCCAGAGGCATCTAACCATTTCAGTTCAATCCAAAACTCACTCATCAAGTGAGTTCTAGTCAAAATTGGAAAAGTGGAAATGACCAATTACAATAACACTTTTGTTCTACATCTTTCCACGATCTGCCTGCATATAATTGGGTGGCCTAAAAATATAACTCCATCAGACGGCTGTGGAGGCCAAGTCATCGGGTATTTTTTAATGTTGAGATTCACAGATTTTTGATTGGTATTGGTGAAAACGTTATGGGGAGAAAGCTGGAGAACGAGGTTGTGACAGAAAGATAGGTGAGTCATGATTAAACGGCGGACTAGATTCGCTGTGCTGAATTGCCTAACTTACTTCCATTACTTACTTATTCATGAATTGATGAACGCACAACCACACACATATACGAATCTACGCACACGCACACACAAACATATACCCACACATTCACAAATACTCACGCACGCGCGCGCACAACACCGCACAATCATACATGTACACGAATCTACACACACACAAACGCACACGCACACTCGCTCACTCTCACACACACACATACACACGCGGGCGCGCGCAAACACACTAATACACACACACACACCCACACACACACACACACACGCACACACACACCCAAACACGTGCGCGCGCGGAAAGAAACTTGTTTGTTCAAGAGAGTGTGACTAATATTGGGGTTCCGTCATTCTCCCGTCCCCACTGGGGAGTTGGTGGGAGTATTAAAGAACATCCGAACTGCGCTATCGCTCCATTGTGTTCCTGAACTTCACTGGGACAATCAGATGGAACGGGCCCCAATTATATACGTCCATGAAATTAGCTATCCGATCCTGGCTGCGTTTGGTATCCCTGGTAAGCTGTGATGAGATTGTTTAATGCTTTCTCCTGACAGACCGTGAGTACTCTGACTGCCTGTTCCATCCTCTCCGGCACTTTACAGTGATCTGATGTGTGATCAACACAGAAATTGCAACTTGAGACGCAGCGCATCGGCGTCAGCGGCCATAAATGGAGGGAATAGGAGATATGTGGACAGATGTCCAAAGAGTGGACATCACGGGGATTTAATGCGGTGTTTTTAAAGGAGGAATGAAAACGCAAACTAGAGTTTAAAGAGCACATGATGTTGTGATAATTAATATGATGAGTTTCTGAAGAATGGAGCATTGAAAGAGCCTCGTCTTACTAACACTATGTGGTTCTTGTGATTCGCTTCGCTGAGGGCTGTCGCGCTACGCAACATTCAATCGTAACTTTAGCTCCATTACATCGGTGGTTCCATTTAAATACTAATTTCACTGTACTTTGCTCTTCCCCCAGCGAACGTGCTGACGGCTGCGATCCTGTACCGGGGTAAGTGCGGGCTCTCGAAAGGAATCACCCGGTACATGGTGGCGATGGCAATCTCCAACCTCCTCGTTCTCATCTTTCACGTGTTAATTCATAACATCTACATGTACTATACCCCCAACTCCTTCCTCTCTCTCAGCGCAATTTGTCCTTCCAATCTATACCTGCGGGTCGTTACTCTGGACTATTCCGCCTGGTTAACCATGTCCTTCACCTTTGACCGTTTTGTCAGCATTTGCTGCCCGAAGCTGAGACTCACCTATTGTACGGATCGGACGGCCGTCACGGTCATTGTGTCCTTGTGCGCGCTGAGCTGCTTGAAGTACATCCCCTTTAACTTCATGTACCAGTCACGCTTCACCGTGGATAGTGTGAAATGGGGGTGCCGACCCAAACGCGCCTACTTCATGTCCGATTGGTGGTTGGTTTTTACGTGGATGTGTAGCATCTCTAACCCCTTGCTACCCTTCCTAATAATCCTATTGTTCAACGGACTGACGGTCAAAAACATCATAGCGGCCAACAGAGTCCGTCGTCGCCTGAAAGCAGTGGATGGCAAGGACACGGAGGCGGAGAATCGGCGGAAGTCTATCGTTTTACTGCTCACCGTGTCCGGCGCCTTCATACTGCTTTGGACAACGATCGCTGTAGCTTTCATCCGCACTCGGGTCACTGTGAACTCCGTGGGTGTGGGTCACCCAAGCCCATCTTACATCGCCTATGAGGTTGGGGTCTTGCTCACACACGTCAGCTCCAGCGCCAATTCGTGGATCTACGGGATGACACAGAGGAAATTTAGACAGGAGGTGAAGAACGCATTTACACATTTAACGAGTATTATTGTTAAACTCATGACACCGGCGCGCCCGTTGCCTAGAACTGGAGGTGGGATATGACGCAGCCCATCAATCTATTATCTCACATGATGATTCGGTGAATTTGGTTCCATCCAGAGCGGGCATGTTGGGCAAGACTCTTCGTGGAATAAAATGTTATCCCAATGCCCAAATTATTGTAACTTGCTAGCCCCGATATATTTCCCATGTAGCGCGCTCGCAACACCCGTTCAAGGCGAGTTCATGCGTGACTTATTTGTTCTTCTAACATCAATATCCGGCACATCCTTTTTGCCCCAAATCCATATGATCCACAACTTCAGTATCAACCTACATGCTTCCCCCTCTCTTTGTTGTGTAGTACGTGAATGTGCATTCACCCCCCCCCTCCAGCGTGTGCCCTCTCCATCCCTCCCCCTTCCCGTTTTACCCACGAGTCTGACTGTCCTCGATTATATAATCTCTGTTTACTTTGTTGTCACCGTCTCCCAGCTAACAATGATCTATTCTACATTTTCTTTGTGCTGCATCCACTTTGATGTCTCATTCTCACTCCTTACACCTCCTTATCTCTGTGTCGCCCTTTCCCCTGACGTTTAGTCTGAAGAAGGGTCTCGACCCGAAACGTCACCCATCTCTTCTCTCCAGAGACGCTGCCTTTCCCGCTGAGTTTCTCCAGCATTTTGTGTCCAACGTCTATGTAAACCGGTATCCGCAGTTCCTTCCTGCACCTTTCCACCTATATTTCTTCCTCTGGCTCTATATTTTTACGCCTCCTGTATCCTTAGCTCCTTCTTTCACACTTTCTCTCTTTTGATGTCTGGAATTTGTACCCATCCGAAATTTATTGTTGGTGCATTTACTGTGGGTGTCCGGATAACACGGCCGTTGCGTCCTGCTCCGCGTTGCTCTGGGTAGCTAACGGTTCTCCACAACAGGTAGCTGCAACATTAACCTACGATCCGTTGTGTTATATTCCTCGGTTTAAATGTACGCTCTAGTGATAGAGAACGATTAAAATTGATTAATCTTTGCATGGACATCGATATTTTGAGAGAAAAAATTGCATTGTATTAAAATCACTGTGTCTGTAAACCTACATTAGTTATTTTCGAATCACGTGACAGGTAATCCGTTCTTGAGTGAGTAGTGGCTAAGTTTAAATGTTAAAGAAGATGTGCGGGGAAAGCGCAGAAGAATGTTTTGAATAGGGACAGGTCTGGATGTTGGGGGAAAGTACTTAATTGAGGCATTGTTCCTTAGATTATATGTTGAAATCAACACGCCTTATAATCAAAAAGCAGGATCAGCATTTCCCACTGAGGATGTGAGATAAGGATGGCAATTGAAAGGGTCAGTGGGTGACGGATGGTGTTGTAAAAGCTCACGAAGGAAGATTGTCAGGTTTAAGAAGGAGGCATTAGACGCGGCTTTGCAGGAACATAAAGCGAGTAGGAAACTCAAACGGACAATGAGAGCGGTGAGAAGGGGCATGAAATGTATCGCCAGGCAGATTAAGGAACGTCCCATGATTTCTTACACGCCCGTTAGAACTAAGGGAATGGTGGCGGGTGGGAGGGGGAGGGGTGGGGGGGGGGGGGTGGGAACATTTAAAGATCAAGGAGGGATTTATGCGTCGAATCGGATAATGTAGGTGAGGAAATAAAGCAGTACTTTGCATCTGTATTCACCCAGGAGAAGGACTTGGAGGATAGACAATAGACAAAAGACAATAGGTGCAGGAGGAGGCCATTCGGCCCTTCGAGCCAGCACCACCATTCAATGTGATCATGGCTGATCATTCTCAATCAGTACCCCGTTCCTGCCTTCTCCCCATACCTCCTGACTCCGCTATCCTTAAGAGCTCTATCTAGCTCTCTCTTGAATGTATTCAGAGAATTGGCCTCCACTGCCTTCTGAGGCAGAGAATTCCACAGATTCACAACTCTATGACTGAAAAAGTTTTTCCTCATCTCAGTTCTAAATGGCCTACCCCTTATTCTTAAACTGTGGCCCCTTGTTCTGGACTCCCCCAACATTAGGAACATGTTTGCTGCCTCTAACGTGTCCAACCCCTTAATAATCTTAAACGTTTCGATAAGATCTCCTCTCATCCTTCTAAATTCCAGTGTACACAAGCCTAGTCGCTCCAGTCTTTCAACATACGACAGTCCCGCCATTCCGGGAACTAACCTAGTAAACCTACGATGCACGCCTCAATAGCAAGAATATCCTTCCTCAAATTTGGAGACCAAAACTGCACACAGTACTCCAGGAGCGGTCTCACTATGGCCCTGTACAACTGCAGAAGGACCTCTTTGCTCCTATACTCAACTTCTCTTGTTATGAAGGCCAACATTCCATTGGCTTTCTTCACTGCCTGCTGTAACTGCATGCTTCCTTTCTGTCCATGATGCACTAGGACACCCAGATCTCGTTGTACGTCCCCTGTTCCTAACTTGACACAATTCAGATAATACTCTGCATTCCTATTCTTACCACCAAAGTGAATAACCTCACACTTATCTACATTAAACTGCATCTGCCATGCATCCGCCCACTCACACAACCTGTCCAAGTCACCCTGCAACCTCATTGCATCTTCCTCACAGTTCACACCGCCACCCAGCTTTGTATCATCTGCAAATTTGCTAATGGTACTTTTAATCCCTTCATCCAAGTCATCTTATACTCCATACCGATGTTCCTATCTCATGTACTGCACTGTTCTATGTTCTATGCTCCTGGAAGGATGGAACGCGCTGCTTCCACCATTGCCCTCGGCAGCGCGTCCCAGCCTTACAGGAGCATAGAACATAGAACAGTGCAGTACATGAGATAGGCACATTGGTATGGAGGAAATAAAGGTACATGGAACTCGAGCAGGCTGAGGACGAGATAGTAACAGAGTCGTAGAGTGATACAGGTCCTTCGGTCCAACTTGCCCACACCTGCCAACATGTCCCAGCTACATTATTTCCACCTGGCTGCGTTTAGACAATAGACAATATATGCAGGAGTAGGCCATTCAGCCCTTGGAGCCCTTGGAGCATCAGGCACATGAGCACATGCGCACACACACACACTCACTCACAAACACGAATCTACACACACAACCCTATGAAATTACAAGCATACCCACTGACACGAATCTGCACATAAATACCCACTGACAGATACACGAACTGGAATGTAGACAGACAAACACATGCGAATATGACTATATGAACATATGCTCACACATACAAAGCCAAATCTACATGTGCACATATATAAACAAACACAATCTCTCTCTCTCTCTCTCTCTCTCTCTCTCTCTCTCTCTCTGTCTCTCTCTCTCTCTCTCTCTCTCTCTCTCTCTCTCTCTCTCTCTCTCTCTCTCTCGCTCGCTCTTTCCCCCCCTCTCTCGTGCCAAGGGAAGAAAACTTGCAATCAGTCGGCCTTGGAAACTTGCAATCAGTCCGCGATCTCCAAACACTAACTCCACTTCCCATTCCCGTACACCCTTTCTGTCCTGGGGCTCCTCCACTGTCAGAGTGAGGTAACAAGCAAATTAGCGGAATAACATCTCATATATCGCTTGGGAAGCTTACACCCCAGCGGTTCCCAGCAACAGGTGAAATACCAGAATATTGGGAAGTTGTGCATTTATTCTAGAGGGTCTAAACGGTAAAACCTTGGAACTAACGGCCAGTGCTCTACGTAGGTGGTCAGAAAGTTATCGGAAATGATTCCGAGAGACAATATCGACCCGCAGTTGGAAAAACAAGGACTGATTAGGGGTAGTCAGCGTGAGAGGGAAATCGGTGGTTGGCCCTGGTTTTGTTTTTCCACTTTTGCAGCGACTCCCTGCACATTATCCAGAGGCCAATTAACCTAAAATACGCACGTCTTTCGGATATGGGAGGGAACCGGATCACCCGGACAAAATCCTTGCTGAGGCAGCGTGAGGTATAAATGGAGTCAATGGAAGGGAGGTTGGTTTGTGTGATGGTCTGGGCTGCCTCCACAATTCGCTGCAATTTCTTGCGGTCTTGGATGGAGCTGTTACCGGACCAAGCTGTGAAGCATCCTGATAAAATGCTTTATATGGTGCATCTGTAGAAGTTGTTGAGAGTTGTAGGTGACATGCCAAACGTCCTAGGCCTTCTATGGAAGTAGAGGCGTTGGTGTGCTTTCTTGGTAGCTGTTTCAATATGGCTGGTCCAGGAGAAGTTGGAATTAAAGGCAGTTAAATACAACCTACACCTGTTGTAACTTCATGCTCCACTTGGAGTTCGCCTCTGACCACGGTATCCCTTCTCTTACTCGAGTTCTGCCAACTTGTAGTGCTATTTGTCTGTGCGTGTCCTTATTCTTCCCTTTTAATCTTTTTTCAAATTAGGTTTGCTGCGATCACAGCACCTTTGTAAATCAGTTATACCTTCCCTCTGCAGTGTGGTAACCTTCCTCCGAGCACACGTTGCTTTAATGACCCTGTACTGGTCCCATCCTTTCCAGCCATGCAGTAATCTGAAACAATTAATTCAGCGCCATTTCTCAAATTCCACTCCAGCTATTCCCCATTTCTACCCACACAGTCTGCCGTGTGCCATCGGCGTCAAATCAGTGAGAAATCACTTCATTATCCAGTCTCCCTAGCATGTGCCAGCAAAACAACATTGTTCAGTTCAGTTTAGTTTATTGTCTCGTGAAACGAAGTACAGTGAAAAACTTTTGTTGTGTGCTAACCAGTCAGTGGAAAGACAAGACATGATTACAATCGAGCCATTTATAGTTTACAGATACATGATAAGGTAACAACGTTTAGTGCAAGGTAAATCCAGTAACGTCCGATCAAAGATAGTCTGAGGGTCACCAATGAGGTAGATAGTAGTTCAGGACCAAAGGTAATAGAGCAGAGCAAGATAGACCACTCGACCCTAAAAATCGTAGTAGGTCATGGCGCCAGTTTAGTCGGCAGAAACTTGCAGAAACATTTAAAAAGAAAAATAACAAAAATGTGTGAATTGAGAGATGAGATATATTCTGCATTTTTATGGTATCATCACACATACTGTTCCCCCAAAACACTGATTACACTGCGAGAGGCATCACGAAAGGCGGGTTTTGCTTACTAAAATGGCGGATGTCACGCTCCTTTGCGTACTACACTTCAGTATAGGCAATTTCGACGGAGTGGTTGATCTTGCTCCTCTAGTATCTTTGTTCAGGACTGCTCTCCAGTTGTGGTCGGATGATTCGCTGCTTGATAACAGGGAAGAAACTGTTCCTGAATCTGGAGGTTTGCGTTTTCACACTTCTATAATAATGCCCTTTCTACCCCTTGTCATTGGCGCAATTTGTTCTATTTGTCCATCCCAAAATTGATGCTGTCTTATGTCCTGATAAAGTTCTATCTGCCAGTGGTCCTCTCAACTTAGCAGCTGATCCACACACCTTTCTATCCTTCCATACTCTCTCCTTCGCTATCCAGTAGCCACCAATTTCCGCGCCACCAGTAGGTCCACCAACGTTCACATTCAAGCCATTTATGTAACTAATGCAACAATGCTCCCACTGCCCTTTGCAGTACTCCGTTGATACTCCTGTCAGAGAAACAGCTCTAGCAATCTCTTCCTTTGCTCCCCATAAAACCTCGGATAGATCTATTTATATTCACCGTTATATCTGATTCAACTGAAATCAGCTCCCTCTTAATTCAGGACTTTAATTCAAAAACTACACTTATCCTTTCCGATAACCATCTTTAAACATACAGAATTGTGGTCATTGTTCCCAAAGTGTTCCCAATTGACATTTGGGACCACCTGCCCAATTCCCAACAAAGTGTGGAGTACTGATCTCTCGAAGGACTCTCTGTTTAATGACCATAAATGAATATTAAATTCTGCCCTATTTCAGCGCCTTGCACTAAAGCAAGCCCTCGCTATCAGAGAAGTGTAAAACCACTCACTACTATCACCCTAGTGCTTTTACACCGTTCTGCGATTTATGTACATATGTTCCTTCAAGTAGTGCTGAATATTGGGTGAGTTATAGCATAATCCGTGCATAATATTAGACTCAGGAAGCATTTAAGTTAGTGAAATACACACAAGCATCTCAAAAAAGGTACACAAAATACACATATAAAATAAGGTACATTTCAAACAACGGGCATGACCACCAAAATTAAAATCTTCTTTTCTCAGCATATCCCGAACTAAATCTTAATAATCGGCGACACGGTGGCGCAGCGGTAGAATAGCTGCCTTATAGTGAATGCAGCGCCAGATACCCGGGTTCGATCCCGACTACGGGTGCTGTCTGTATGGAGTTTGTACGTTCTCCCCATGACATGCATGGGTTTTCTCCGAGTTCTTCGGCTTCGTCATGTCGTCACAGACATTGCAGGCTGAAGGGCCTGTTCAGGTGCTGTAGTGTAGTATGTACTAAGTCTAAGAAGCTGGTTGATTGTTCAGGAATATTTCCATCTTGCCCAAAGTTTGTTCCAGGGAGAATGCCTTATTTCAAGCTTAGCGTGAATGGCAGTTAGTGGCCACACACTCATTTCACCCCTGGCCATCGGGAAGATGTTACAGGAGCCTGAAAACTGCATCGTCCAGGTTCAGAAACAGCTTCTTCCCTGCAGCCATTCGAATTAAACACTACAACCTCAAATAAGCGCTGAGGTACAGAGACTATTATTGTTACTATAGCACTATTATTGGAGCTTTTTATGTGTGTACGTGTGTATGCGTATATATATGTATGTATTTGTGAGTATGTGTATATCTACACACACTGCACTTTTTATTTCTCTCTCGTTTATTACATTGCTTACAGTGTACTATGTTTACATATTCTGTTGTGCTGCTGCAAGAAAGAATTTCATTGTCCTATCTGGAACACACAGGTATGACAATGTCTTGACTCTTGACTCTCTGCTTATGGAGAATGAGAGCAGGTCTGCACATCAGCATAGTTAATGAATTTAAGTAACTGCAATATACTCCTTGTTTTGCACCAATCACACTGCTCACCTAAGTGGGCTGTTGATTGATTTATTGGACAGATGCATCATGGAAACAGCCCTTTAGCCCACTGTGTCCATGCCAACCGCCAGTTACACTACTTCTGTGTTATCTCCCCTTCGTATCCATACACTACACAATAGGGGCCATTTTATTATCTACAAACTGCATGTCTTTAGAATATTTGAAGAAACTGGAGCACCGGAGGAAACCCACACAGTCACAGGGTGAACGTGCAACCTCCACACAGTCAGCACCCGAGGTCAGGGTTCAACCTGGGTCTCTGGCACTGGGAGGCAGAGGCTCCACCACCTGCACCACTGTGCAGCATCACACATTTCTGTCCATTCATCTGTATATTCTGTAATCAGCATCTGATTTTGAATTTAACATCAAACCAGGAGAAATATCTTAACACATGAACTATAATTTTGAAAAAAAAGGACAGAAATATAAGCTGTCGAAAGAAACAAAAAGAAAAATAGGTTTGCATAGTAACTATTTAATTAGCTTAAAACATGCAGCTTTGTTGACCTTTATTTGCGCGGTAACAGATGTGAAATGAATCAACATTTACTTTGGGTTATGGATGAGAAGAATCGATTATTTATAAATGTTATGTACAGTTAAATTATGGTAAAGAAGAAACAACTAATTTTTGCAAGCAATTATCAATTAAAATTAACTGAAATGGAACAGGCAGTTCTAAAGAGGCATATATTTTGAATTGATTGTATTATAAAATGATTGTTACCAAACTTGAAAGCGACGAATGCAACTAATATTATGCAGTTATTGATAAATCTGTTCATAGTTTACGTTCAATTGATGTATTGCTCCTTCACATGCAGACATAGTGAATGACAAATGAAACAGTCACTTGGCAAGATTTTCAGTTAATTTTGCATCACATTCACCAAATTGGATAACATGAGCAAATGCAAGGGAGAAATTAATTTGTAGATTTATTTGCTCATGTCAAATTTCAAAGCCTTCCTTTGAAATTAATATGCTAAGCTATGAGGAGGATTTTGTAGCCAGTTTAAAGTGGACATTGGTAGGTTATCAGAATGAACTCAGAATTTACAAATGAAATATGGAGAAATGTGATGTTTAGTTTAGACATACAGCGTGTAAACAGTCCAGACCGATCATGATCCACCATACACTAGTTCTATCCTACACACAAGGGACAATTTAGAGGCCAACCTACAAACCTGCATGTCATTGAGATGTGGTAGGAAACTGGAGCACTCATGCAGTCACGGGGAGAGTGTACCAACTCCATACAGACAGCACCCGTAGTCAGGATTGAACTTGGCTCTCTGGCGCTGTAAAGCAGCAACTCTACCACTGCGCCACTGTGCGGCCAGTGATTCATTTGGACAAAATGTAGATTAAGTTGCAGGTGATTTATTGAATTGAATTGAATGATACAGCATGGAAACAGGCCCTTCGGCCCATAGTTCATGCCGACTTGTGATCACCCTTTCACGCAAGCTCAGAAACATAGTGACCTCAATGTCAGACATTCTAAAAGTCTTTTTCACATTAACTTTTTATAATTGGCTTCAAAGCCTCTTCTCACTAGCCTGTGAAGTCTCCTTCACATTATCTTCTTATAATTTGCTTAGAAACCTGTAGATTTGCTGATCTTTTATCAGCATTCCAGACTTTTGTGTATATTTAAGTTGAGCAAAATAGGAATAAATGAAGATGGCTAAGCTCAGTGTTAATGGGCCAAAAAGATGGGTAGTGAGGGCAAGTTTAACGCATCAGAATGTGGTTGAGATGTTTGGCTCAGGAATTTTAGCAGATCGGGACATAGATATCTAAAGATGGAGTTTACAGGTGGAGACAATGTTGGAACGATTTATCAGTGTTGGACTCACTGATTAACACTGATAACCCCTGGAGTAGGGCAGTTTCAAGTGTCTCCCCATAAAGGTTGGCCGGGCGTTCACCAAATAAACCTATATATGCAAGTGGACTATTTGCAATGAATCAATGTTGCAGCCCGTTAAGAAGAAAGGATAGAGTTTCTCCGTGAACTTGTCCGTGAAAGTGTACAGATGTGACATGTAATCGGCATTGTACAGTGTCACCTGGCCAGCCTCATAGTTCAGGTAGACGCCCAATCTCTGGGGTTTGACTGGAACAGGGAGGGCAGTACGTGGTGCAGACATAGTGGTATATTCCTCTCCCAGACGCCACAATACCCAGGCTCCGGATTTCTGCTCCGGTGTGAACTCCGCTTTCCTCGGTACCGATGCCTTTACCACTCCCACACTCCACATAGTGTTCCTTCCGACCTCTACCTCCCAGTAGTGGCTCCCAGTGTTGAAGCCCTGAGAAGCCAGGACACCGTGCCACTGCACAAATCGCTCTGGTCTGTCAGGGACCATCTGTTTAGCACCGAGTCTGATGGCTGTCAGGTCACTGGACAGGATGAGTCTCGGATGCGCAGTGTTCGGATTCAGCTTCAGTTTGATCGGGACTGAAGGGGAGAAAAAGGTCTGCATGGTGAATTCACACGATTTGCCATTCAAACATTTTGACACATTGCTCCTCCTCTCCCCATTCGTAACAAGGACAGAGTCCCCCTTGTCCTCGCCTTCCATCCCATCAGCCATCGCATACAACATATAATCCTCCAACATTTTCGCCACCTCCAACAGGATCCCACTGCTGGCCATTTCTTCCCATCTCCACCCCTTTCTGCTTTCTGCAGAGACCATTCCCTCCAAAACTCCCTGGTCAGCTCGTTCCTTCCCACCCAAACCACCCCCTCCCCAGGTACTTTCCCCTGCAACTGCAGGAGATGCAACACCTGTCCATTTACCTTCCCCCTCGACTCCATCCAAGGACCCAAACAGTCTTTCCAGGTAAGGCAGAGGTTCACCTGTACCTCTGACGATGTAACTAGGATAATTGACAGGGGAGAGCCGGTGGATGTGGTATACCTTGACTTTCAGAAAGCCTTTGACAGGGTCCCACATAGGAGATTAGTGGGCAAAATTAGAGCACATGGTATTGGGGGTAGGATACTGACAATGTGATCATGGATCGAAAATTGGTTGGCAGACAGAAAGCAAAGAGTGGGGATAAATGGGTCCCTTTCAGAATGGCAGGCAGTATCTAGTGGGGTACCGCAAGGCTCGGTGCTGGGACCGCAGCTGTTTACAATATACATTAATGACTTGGATGAAGGGATTAAAAGTACCATTAGCAAATTTGCAGATGACACAAAGCTGGGTGGCAGTGTGAACTGTGAGGAAGATGCTATGAGGTTGCAGGGTGACTTGGACAGGTTGTGTGAGTGGGCGGATGCATGGCAGATGCAGTTTAATGTGGATAAGTGTGAGGTTATCCACTTTGGTGGTAAGAATAGGAAGGCAGGTTATTATCTGAATGGTGTCAAGTTAGGAAAAGGGGACGTACAACGAGATCTGGGTGTTCTAGTGTATCGGTCACTGAAAGAAAGCATGCAGGTACAGCAGGCAGTGAAGAAAGCCAATGGCGGCACGGTAGCGCAGCGGTAGAGTTGCTGCTTTACAGCGAATGCAGCGCCGGATACTCAGGTTCGATCCTGACTACGGGTGCTGCACTGTAAGGAGTTTGTACGTTCTCCCCGTGACCTGCGTGGGTTTTCTCCGAGATTTTCGGTTTCCTCCCACACTCCAAAGACGTACAGGTATGTAGGTTAATTGGCTGGGTAAAATGTAAAAATTGTCCCTAGTGGGTATAGGATAGTGTTAGTGTACGGGGATCGCTGGGCGGCACGGACTTGGTGGGCCGAAAAGGCCGGTTTCCGGCTGTATATATATGGTATGGTATGGTATGGTATGGAATGTTGGCCTTCATAACAAGAGGAGTTGAGTATAGGAGCCAAGAGGTCCTTCTGCAGTTGTACAGGGCCCTAGTGAGACCGCACCTGGAGTACTGTGTGCAGTTTTGGTCACCAAATTTGAGGAAGGATATTCTTGCTATTGAGGGCGGAATGGCGGGACTGTCATATGTTGAAAGACTGGAGTGACTAGGCTTGTATACATTGGAATTTAGAAGGAAGAGAGGGGATCTTATCGAAACATATAAGATTATGAAGGGTTTGGACACGTTAGAGGCAGGAAACATATTCCCAATGTTGGGGGAAGTCCAGAACCAGGTGCCACAGTTTAAGAATAAGGGGTAGGCCATTTAGAACGGAGATGAGGAAAAACCTTTTCAGTCAGTGAGTTGTAAATCTGTGGAATTCTCTGCCTCAGAAGGCAGTGGTGACCAATTCTCTGAATGCATTCAAGAGAGAGCTAGATAGAGCTCTTAAGGATAGCGGAGTCAGGGGGTATGGGGAGAAGGCAGGAACGGGGTACTGATTGAAAATGATCAGCCATGATCACATTGAATGGTGGTGCTGGCTCGAAGGGCCGAATGGCCTCCTCCTGCACCTATTGTCTATTGCATTTTTCGTGGTCATCTTAATGGAGGCCAGATATTCCAAATTATTCCAAAATTCCAAATTATGAAATTATGAAATTCCAAATTATGAACTGAATTTAAATGACACAGTTTCCATCGTGTGATATGAAGCTGATAGCAATGCTTAAACTGATGGAAGGCAGAGATAAGGTAGACATTCACAACCTTTTTTCCCCAGGGTGAAACTGTTGTGCACCACAGGACGTGGCTTTAAGGTGAGAGCGATGAAGTTAAAAAAATATGTACGCGGCATGTTCTTTTTAACACAGAGGATGCCTGGAGCATGTTGCTGGATGAGATGGTGGAGGCAGACACCATAGTGTCTTTTAGAGAGGTGCATGGATATGCAGAGAATGGAGGTATAGGTTTCAGGTAGAGGAGATTAGTTTATCTTGGCTTCATTGTCGGCATGGACATTGTGGGCCAAAGGGTCTGCTCCTGCACTGTACTGAACTCTTTAAACTGTTAGTTCAGGCCCCAGGATTACCAGCCGTGTTACATATCTGGTGTATCGCTACTGAACCTGTGGGCTGGCCTGGCCCAAATGTGTAGGAAGGACATGCAGAGGTTAATTTACACTGAACTTAGACACAAGAAGCTGGAGTAACTCAGTGGGTCAGGCAGCCTCTCTGGATAAAAGGAATAGGTGACGTTTCAGGGCAAAACCGTTCTTCAGACTGGAATAAATGTGTCAATTTTTCCTCACAACTCTATCAAAATCTTTTCCATATTTCAAACACCATAATTCCTCGACTCTACTGGAAGATAAGTTTACCTGGATTAATTAGCTTCAGCATCCGTTTCCACAGGCTGAACTGAAAGGGGCCGCTGAAATCATCTTGACTGAGGTCAATGGAAACTCTGGCGGGTCTTTGGAACTGCATGTTTTCACACCTGTGTTGGAAATAGAAAGTATCGCTGAGATGCAAAAGTAGAATGATACACCATATCTTTGACCTCACTTTATATACTTGTCAGCACTGCCCTCAACTTCTGACTTTTCAGAGACTACTATCCAAGACTTAGGTCATAGGGAAATATGAACAACATATATAAGAAATATATAAATCAAGCTATTCTATGTGTTGATTGGGGATAGTTATTGACCAAGGAGGAATTTTCAGTTGGTTTTTATAGTATTCTGCAAGGGCTACTTCAGAAAGCAAATGGAGACCTCAACCAAAAGGCAGCACTTCTGATAGTATTGAACTCCCTGTTCTGCATCCCAAATCTTGGACTTTCCACTCAGCACTTAAATCCCATGCTTCACGTATCTTGTGTTTTATGTTGTATTTTCCTGGCAGAACAATTTCTCTCCTGGGATAAGTAAATTTCTATCGTATGGTATCATATCGCATCCCTTGCACATGAGACATTGGTTTTTATTATCCATTGCTGGTAGCTTAACAGCCACCAGCTATTAACCTTCTCCATGTTTAGGTATGAAAAAAGGAAAAGATTAGTTAAGACAAATGTGGGTCTCTTGGAGACAGAAACAGGTGAATTTATTATGGGGAAGAAGAAAATGACAAACGAGTTGAACAGGCACTTTGATTCTGTCTTTACTAAGGATGACACAAACAATCTCCCAGATGTACTAGGGGACAGAGGATCCAGGGTGTCAGGAAATGGTGTTGGGTTGACTGATGGGACTGAAGGCTGATTAATCCACAAGGCCTGTTGGGCATTCTAGATGGCTCTAGAAATTGTGGATGGTGATCATTTTGCAATGTTCTATAGATTCTGGATCAGTTCATGTGCATTGGAGGGTAGCTAATGTTATCCCACATTTTAAGAAAGGAGGGAGAGAGAAAACAGGGAATTATACACCAGTTAGCCTGACACTGGTGGTGGGGAAGATGATGGAGTCAATTATTAAAGATGTATTAGCAGCACATTTGGATAGCAGTAACAGGATCGGTCCAAGTCAGCATTGATTTACGAAGTGGAAAGCCTGCTTGACAAATCTTCTGGAATTATTTAAGGATGTAACAAGTAAAATGGATAAGGGGGAGCCAGTGGATGTAGTGTATCTGGTTTTCAGAAAGTCTTTGATAAGGTCCCACACAGGAGTTTAGTGGGCAGAATTAGAGCACATGGGGGTAGGGTATTGACATGGATAGAAAATTGGTTGGCAGACAGGAAACAAAGTGTAGGAATTAACAGATCCCTTTCAGAATGACAGGGTGTGACTAGTGGGGTGCCACAAGGCTGGGTCCATAACTATTTACAATATATATTAATGATTTAGATGAAGGAATTAAAAGTAACATTAGCAAATTTGAAAATGACACAAAGCTGGGTGGCAGTGTGAACTGTGAAGAGGATGCTTTAAGGATGCATGGTGACTTGGATAGGTTGGGTGAGTGGGCAGATGCATGGCAGATGCAGTTTAATGTGGATAAATGTGAAGTTTCCACTTTGGTGGTAAGAACAAGGCGGCAGATTATTATATGAATGGCATCACATTAGGAAAAGGGGAGGTGCAACGAAACCTGGGTGTCCTAGTACATCAGTCACTGAAAGTAAGCATGCAGCTACAGTGAAGAAAATTCTCTGCCTCTGAAGGCAGTGGAGGCCGATACAAAGATGCATTCAAAACAGAATTAGATAGAGCTCTTAGGGCTAGCGGAATCAAGGGATAGGGGGAGAAGGGAGGAACGGGGTACTGATTGTGGATGATCAGCCATGATCACATTCAATGGCGCTGCTTGCTCGAAGGGCTGAATGGCCTACTCCTGCGCCTATTTTCTATCTATCTACGGTATGTTTGTTTCCATGAAAACATCCAGCGAATTGGCCTCCACTGCCTTCTGTGGCAGAGAATGCCACAGATTCACAACTCTCTGGGTGATAACGTTTTTCCTCATCTCAGTCCTAAATGGCATACCCCTTATTCTTAAACTGTGACTCCTCGTTCTGGATTCTCCCAACATCCGGAAATATTTCTCTGCATCTAGCTTGTCCAATCCTCTAAGAAATGTATATGTTTGTATAAGATCCCCTCTCATCCTAAATTCCAGTGAATAGAAGCCCAGTCGACCAATTCTTTCATCATATGTCAGTCCCGCCATCCCGGGGAATTAACCTGGTGAACCTACGCTGCACTCCCTCAATAGCAATAATGTCCTTCCTCAAATTAGGAGACGAAAATTGCACACAATACTCCAGGTGCGGTCTCACCAGGACCCTGCACAACTGCAGCAGGACCTCCTTGCTCCTAAACTCAAATCCTCTCGCAAAGAAGACCAACATGCCATTAGCTTTCTTCACTGCCTGCTGTACCAGCATGCTTACTTTCAGTGACTGATGTACAAGCATACCCAGGTCTCTTCCTAATCTGACTCCATTCAGATAATAATCTGCCTTCCTGTTCTTGCCACCAAAGTGGATAACTTCACATTTATCCTCATTCTACTACATCTGCCATGCATCTGGCCACTCATCCAACCTACCCAACTTACCCTGCAGCCTCATAACATCTTCCTCGCAGCTCACACTTGCAGATGTTACATTTAATTCCCACATCTAAATCGTTAATATATATTGTAAATAACTGGGGGCCCAGCACCGAGCCTTGCAGCACCTCACAAGTCACTGCCTGCCATTCTGAAAAGGACCTGGTAATTCCTACTCTTTACTTCCTGTCTGCTAAGCAGTTCTCTATCCATGTCAATATTCTACCCCTAATACCACGGCCTCTAATTTTGCACACTAATCTCTTGTGTGGGAACATGCCAAAGTTTTTTTGAAAGTCGAGATGCACGATATCCACTGGCTCTCCCTTATCCAATCTACTTGTTACATCCTCAAAAAAGTATGTGCAAGTAGATAATGGTTTGTCTTTGCATCATGTATGGCATACACATTGTGGGCTGAAATGCCTGTTCTTGTGCTGTCTGTTCTATGTATCTTGCCCTGTCCCCTTCCATATAGATCCCTCCTTTTTACTTTGCATTTCACCCATCCTCTCTTCTTATCTGACACATGTTTGTTGCCTTTTTATCTCCAGCCTGTGTCACTTATTCCACTGCCAATAAAACCCCCGCCTAAACTGTATCCACCTATCACTCGCCAGGGTTTGTCCCGCTCACTACTCCTTCTCAGCTTTCTCCCTGCTATTACAATCAGTATGAAGAAGGGTCCCAACCCGGAATGTCGCCTGTCCATTCCATCTACAGATGCCGCTGAGTTCCTCCACCACCCTGTGTTTTGCTCAAGATTTCAGCATCTGCATTTCCGTGTGTCTCCTGTCTTTGTTCTGGATTTCCAGCCCCTAAAGTTTTTTGCTCCAATGAACCTAAGTATTCATTCACTTTGCCTGCCATCCGTATCCAACAATGCAAAGGACTACAGGTGGAATGGGTTGCATTACAGAATATATAACTGTCAGCCAAATATGGACAATAATGCACTTACCGGCCAAGAATATTTTTAATATCCTGAAAGAGAGAAGATTGTTTTAGTTTTACTTTTTAATTGTAGAGATACAGCAGAGAAACAGGCTCTTCGACCCACTGAGCCCACACCGACCAGCGATCCCCGCACATTGACACTATCCTGCACATACTGGTGACCAATTACATTTAAACCAAGCCAATTATCCACAAAATTGTACTGCTTTGGAGTGTGTGAGGAAACCGAAGATCCCTGAAAAAGCCCACGGAGGTCACGGGGAAAACGTACAAACTCTGTACAGACAGTACGCGTCGTCAGGATCAAACCCGGGTCCCTGGTGCTGTGAGGCAGCAACTTTATCGCTGAACCACCAATAAAAGGGTGGGCCTTTTATTACAACATCGCATTACAAAGATCTGTCAGAAACTTAAACAATGGCAAAAATGCATTTCCAATATTATTGTGTAAAAACTGCAATTTGACTTTACAATGTCACAAGATTTGGACACAGAATAGTTTCAATACCGAACTCATAGTTCGAAATTCTCGGAGGAGGGCATGTCGATAAAATGGCAGCATTTAAGTGGCTTTTAGATAGGCACATGTATATGCAGGGCATGGAGGGATATGGATCATGTGCAGGCTGAAGAGATTAGTTTAGCTTGGAATCATATTCAGCTGTGAGATTGTGGGTTGAAAGGTCGGCTCCTGTGCAATGTTCCAAGTTCTATGGTCTATTAACAGAAAAAACTGTTAAAATTGAAGCTCACAGACCTATGAGGAAATGATTATTTGGTGCAATAAACCTCTATTATTTCACAGTGTGACTATTTGGAAGTCCTGATGCATCCAATTTGCCACATCACTTGTTGATTTCCCTGTTCCTTTTAACACACCAGGATCTTAGTCGCCACTGATAGACACAAAATGCTGGAGTATCTCAGTGGGACAGGCTGCATCACTGGAGAGAAGGAATGGGTGACGTTTCGGGTTGAGACCCTTCTTCAGATTGAGAGTCAGGGGAGAGGGAGATACAGAGATAAGAAAATATAAGGTGTGAGAACGAGACATCAAAGGGGGTGGAGATGAAGGAAAATGTAGAATAGATCATTGTTAGCGAGGAGAAGGTAACAACAAAGCAATCAGAGATAAAATGTAATCAGGGCCAGTCAGACTGGTTGGAGTACTGGGAAGGGGGAGGGATGGAGAGAGAGGGAAAGCAAGGGTTACTTGAAGTTAGAGAAGTCAAACTATCTCCGGTTTAAACTAGCATCTGCAGTTCCTTCCAACTCTTAGTTGCCATTCTTCCTTCAGCATTCTGGTGCTAAAGTTCCACACTCACAGAGCAGCACAGCACAATACTGGAGCAGGCCCTTTGGCCCACAATGCCTGTTCCAAACATGATGCCAAGATAAACTAATCTCATCTGCCTGCACGCGACCATGACGTGCCTGTCTAATAGCCCATAAACACCAGTATTGGACCTGCACCCACCACCATCACCCCTGGCCCTACATTCCAGGCACCAACCACCCCTCGCCTGCCCCACACATCTCCATTATATTTTGTCTCCTCACCATCACGCTATGCCCACTGATCTTTCATATTTCCACCATGAGAAAGGGTTCTGACTGTCTACCCTGTGGCTCTCTTAATTTGATCTACTTCCATCAGTCCAGAGAAAACACCGACAGTCCAGAGAAAACTATCCAAGTTTGTCCATCCTCTTCTGATACTAATTCCCTGTAATCCAGGCATCATTCTGGTAAACATCTAGTGCATTCTCTCCAAGGCCTCTACAGACTTCTTATATTGGGGTGTCCAGAACTGCACACAATACTCCAAATGAGGTCTAACCAAAGTGCTAAAAATCTGCATTGTGCCTTCCTGACACTTATACTCAATGCCCAACTAGTCTTTTCCTTTTCACTGGCTTGCAGAACTTGAGTCTAACATGATTCTGTGTGCTGATCGTGTCTATAAGCTTGTGATGGTGCAAGAGGCAAGATTTTCACTGCATCTGTCCCTCACTGTATGTATTCATATGACAATAAGCTCAACTTGACTTAACCAGTCTCCCTTAAAACTCACCTGGGCCCCACTCCCCATTCTTGCTTGAAACTTGCCTCGTTCTGCTTCCAGTGCTCTGTTTAAATGTACCTGGTTAACTGGAATAGAACTGGAAAAATCTGGAGTAACTCAGCGGGCCAGGCAGCATCTCTGGAAGAAAGGAATAGGTTTGGGGTCGAGACCCTTCTTCAGACTGAGAGTCAGGGGAAACGAAAATGAGAGATATAGAAGGTACATAGAAGAAATGAATGAAAGATATGCAAAAAACGATGATCGAGGAAAGGTGTAACTCACAATGGTCCATTGTTGCCTGTGGGGTAGGTGATAACGAGTTAACTGGAATGTTTATTGTTATTCTACATATCATCTGTAAACACTGATTTAAAACAGTGCAAAACACAAAGTGCCTGAGGAATTCATCAGATCATACAGCATCTGTCGAGGGGGAAAGGAAACATGATGAATTGGGTCAGAACCTCCTCTAGAGTGATTCAGACCTCATTAGTGTACATAGTGCTGTTATATCAGCAGGTGAAGCAGCATGTTTGATGGTGCTGTTATAACAGCAGGTGAAGCAGCATGTTTGATGGTGCTGTTATAACAGCAGGTCCAGCAGCATGTTTGATGGTGCTGTTATAACAGCAGGTGAAGCAGCATGTTTGATGGTGCTGTTATAACAGCAGGTGAAGCAGCATGTTTGATGGTGCTGTTATAACAACAGGTGAAGCAGCATGTTCAATGGTGCTTGATCTGCTGAGCTATTCAAGAACTTTGTATCCTCTTGTGGAAACCAGCATCAGCAATTTCTTGTTTCTCCATTAATTAAGTGTGTTGGAGTATGAATGAATACGATGCAAGATTCTGGAAAATATGCGATATTTGTTTAGAGTTTAGAGATACAGCGCGGAAACAGGCCCTTCCGACCACTGAGTCTGTGCCGACCAGCGATCCTCGCACATTAACACTCTCCTACATACACTTGGGACAATTTACATTTCTACAAAGCCAATTAACTTACAAACCTGCACGTCTTTGGAGTGTGGGAGGAAACCAAAGTTCTCGGAGAAACTCCACGCGGTCACAGGGAGAATGTACAAACTCCATACAGCCTGCACCCGTAGTCGGGATCGAACCTGGGTCTCTGGCGCTGTAAGTGCTGTAAGGCGGCAAATATACCGCTACGCCACCGTACCACCCATTCTGGAACTGGTGCTGCCAAAGTTTTGAATGCGGACTGATGGAGTTCTCTACTGTACATTGGGTTTTAGAATCTGAATGGTAATGGCATCATGTTTCCCCATGTAAACAATAGACAATACCTGCATAAATTCTGCATCTTCCAGACTCAGTTTTTCTTGCATGTCCAAGATTGCTTTCTTAAGTGATGCATGCTGTTCGGAGATTTTCTTTAGATTTTCATCTTTTTGTTGCAATATGGCATTTTCCTTTTGCTCCAGTATTGTTTTCAGCTTTTTCTCTTCCTGGTGCAGAAACTGGTGCAGTTCTTCGAACTTAGATTCAATGTTCTTCTGCAGAGCCGCAGATTCTTTCTGATGGAATAAACAACAGGTGGATTTACCCAGTGCAAGGTGAGAAGTTCATGGGTCGTGGAGCACAGAACAGGAAACAATACAGCATAGGAACAGGCTCTTTGTTCCACCATGCCACAGCTGAACATTATGCTAGGTTATAACTGAAAACACACACCTCCAGATTCAGGGACAGTTTCTTCCAGCTGTTTCCACGCAACTGAACCATCCTCTCACGAACTAGAGACCAGTTCTGCCCAACCATCTACCTCATTGGAGACCTTTGAACTATCTTTAATCGGTCTTTACCTTTCTTTTTATTTTAGCGATACAGCGTTGAAACTGGGCCTTTGGCCCACCAAGTGTGTGGTGACCAGTGATCCCCCACACACTAGCTCTATCCAACACACTGGGGACAAATTACAGAGGCCATTTAACATATAAACCTGCACATCTTTGGAACGTGGGAGGAAACATCTTTAAGGTGAGAGGAGCAAGTTTAAGGGAGATGTGCAGTGCAAGTATTTTTATTTACACAAAGGGTGGTAAGTGCTTGGAATGTGCTGTTGTAAGGGTGGTGAGACAATAGACAATAGACAATAGGTGCAGGAGGAGGCCATTCGGCCCTTCGAGCCACCACCGCCATTCAATGTGATCATGGCTGATCATTCTCAATCAGTACCCCGTTCCTGCTTTCTCCCCATACCCCCTGATTCCGCTATCCTTAAGAGCTCGATCTACCTCTCTCTTGAATGTATTCAGAGAATTGGCCTCCACTGCCCTCTGAGGCAGAGAATTCCACAGTTTCGCAACTCTCTGACTGAAAAAGTTTTTCCTCATCTCTGTTCTAAATCGCTCACCCCTTATTCTTAAACTGTGGCCCCTTGTTCTGGACTCCCCCAACATTGGGAACATGTTTCCTGCCTCTAACGTGTCCAACCCCTTAATAATCTTATACGTTTCGATAAGATCCCCTCTCATCCTTCTAAATTCCAGTGTATACAAGCCTAGTCGCTCCAGTCTTTCAACATAGGACAGTCCCGCCATTCCGGGAATTAACCTAGTAAACCTACGCTGCACGCCCTCAATAGCAAGAATATCCTTCCTCAAATTTGGAGACCAAAACTGCACACAGTACTCCAGGTGCAGTCTCACTAGGGCCCTGTACAACTGAGTGCTTGGAATGTGCTGTTGTAAGGGGAGGGGGTGATGGGGGGGGGGGGGGATGGGGGGGGGTGGTTGAGGCAGATGCATTAGTGGCATTTAAGTGGCTTTTGGACAGGCAAGTGAACGGTGGGATATGGACAATGTGCAGGCAGACAAGAGTTGGTCCTGTCATTATGTTTGGCAGACATTGTGGGCCAAAGGGCTTGTCCCATGTTCTGGGATGGTGATGGTTTGACACTGTGGTGCAGATTCAATCTCCTTGTTTACAGTAGGCTGTGTTGAAAAGGTTCATTAACTTGACATCATTAAAAGGAGTTGTATTATATGGGAAGTGAATAAGGTTCTGAGTGGAGTTGTTGACAGGATATGTTGTAGGAAGGAACTGCAGATGCTAGTTTAAACCGAAGATAGACACAAAACATATTTCATTATCTCTGTATCACCCTCTCCCCTGATTCAGTTTGAAGAAGGGTCAAGACCCAAAACGTCACCCATTCCTTCAGACAGAGATGCTGCCTGTCCCACTGTGTTACTCCAGCATTTTGTGTCTGTCTTGTTGACAGGATACTTTCTCTGGTTGGGACAATCTAGAACAGGATAGATTCAGCCAACAGCTTTACCTACTGAAGAATGGAATGAAGAAAGAAATCTGAGGAATGAGCCTGCAGAAATGTCCTGATCCAAAATGTTACCTATTCATTTCGTCCGCTGATGCTGCCTAATTCCCTGAGCTCCTCCAGCACTTTATGTTTTGTCCAAGATTCCAGCATCTGCAGTTCCTTTTATCTCCAAGGGAAAGGGAATGATTTTTGTTTGCTCAAAGGATTGTGAGCCTCTGGAAGTCTTCAGACTGGAGAGATGTCTTAGATGAATTGATGTAATAGAGAGAAGTCAAAAGTTATGACTGGAAAGGCGGGCAGGCTTGATGGAGCACATGGAGATACAAGGATGTGCAGATACTGGAATCTTGAGCAAAGTACAAAGTGCTGTCGGAAATATACATCGCATGGGATCAAAGGAAAGAAAGCTGAATGGATAGAAAACTGGCTTCATGGAAGGAAGGAGAGGATGATGGTGGAAGGTTGCTTTTCGGACTGGAGGCCAGTGACTAGTGGTGTGCCATGGGGTTCGGTGATGGTCCCATTGCTGTTTGTCATTTATAGCAAAGATGTGGATGAGAACATACATGCAGAGGGGAAAGAATTAATAGGAACCCGAGGGGTTACTTTTTTATTCACAAAAAGCTGGAGTAACTCAGCAGGTTACTTTTTTACACAACGGGTGATAGGTGTATGGAACGAGTTGCCTGAGGAAGTAGCTGAGGCAGGTACCCTTGCAACGTTTAAGAAACATTTAGACAGGTACACGGATCAGGTAGGTTTAGAAGGATATGGGCCAAACACAGGCTGATGGGACTAGTGTAGATGGGACATGTTGTCCCGTGTGGGCAAGTTGGGCTGAAGGGCCTGTTTCTACGCTATATGACTCTATGAACTGATCGGTTCAGGAGCATCTGTGAAAGGAATGGACAAACAGCCCGAAACATTGCTTATCCATTCCCTGCAGAGATGCTGCCTGACCTCACCCACTGCATTACTCCAGCACTTTGTGTTTTGATGGAGCACTTGTCTGATTCCTGCTCCCTTCCCTACGCTTCTCATGCTGTGTAGTTGGAGAAAACATCGGGCCTTTCAATGAAGGCACAAGAAACTCAGGATGCTGGAACCATGAGCAAATGATCATTGTGATCTTTGGCCTGGAATCGGAGGAAACAAAATATTACAACAGATCAAATATATAATGGAGTGAAAGGCACGGAAATTAAATATTTACCTGGTGCTAGATTGAGTCAATATCTCACATGCATGACATTGGACCGCCACACTAGTTTTTACATGAACTGTTTCGTTTCCCATCTCAACTTTGCTTTGGTGTGGGACCTTTAAACGGCCCTTCGTACCTTCAGTTTATTTACATCTTCCTCTTCTTCATCCTGACTTTCACAGCAATCAAGCATTTGTTCACTCAGGGACTCTATTTCTTTCCGTAGCATTCCCTGGAACAGAGATATTCGCAAAAAATGTCACATAGGTCTCCTGAAAAAGACGAAATTTTTAAAGTCTGTTGCCAATGATCTGGAAGATCAACCCCAATTATAGTCTGGCTCAGCTGGCAGAGCAGCCTCACAGCTCCAGCCATCTAGTTTCAACCTGGTCCACCATGTTTGTCCATGAGGCGTTCTCCTTGTGTGGATTACACCCATTTGCTTGTAATTTTTTCCATGTTCCATAAAACAGGTAATCCGGCATGTTTCCAGTGACTCCAACCAATTTCTACGGATGCACCCTGGAAAGCATCGTATTAGAATGCATCACAGCTTGGTTTGGCACCTACTCTGCCCAAAACTGCAAGAAATTGCAGAGAGTTGTGATGTCGCCCAGTCCATCATTCAAACCAGCCTCCCCCTCATCGACTCCATCGACACCACACTTCCTCAGGAATGCAGCAACATGATGAAGGACTACTTCCTCTCCATTCATCCTCTCTTCTAGCCTGTTACATCAGTCAGAAGATCCAAAATCTTGAAAGTGTGTATTACTTTCAGGAATAGCTTCTCTCCTACTATTATAAATCTATATATAAATCATATATAAATCTATATATAAATCAGACTATTCATCAGACTCTTATAAGCTGTTGGTATGGTCCCGATCACCCAATCTATATTCGTGCAACGTTTGCATTTTTAGAAAATCTGCATTTTCTCTCTAGTGTAGCACTACACTCAACACTGTTTATTTTTTTTCTTTGCACTACCTGGTAGACCTGTCTCTGGTTTGATTGGACTCATAAATGGTATGACTTGCTTGGATAGCAGGCCGAGCAAATGTTTTCACTGCATCTCTGTACACTTGAGAATACAAAACCAATACCAAAGGTAATTGTGTTCTGTTTGGTAGTTTAGGATGACACAGTAAATTGCCCCGAGCATACAGGTGAGCGATTGAATCTGGGTAAAATTGATGGGAAAGTGGAAGGAATAGATTACAGGGAAAATTATTGGGAAGTAAGGTCGCTCTTTATGCTGGCATAGACAGTGGGCTGAAATAGCCTTCACCTAAATCATCAGGATAAACAGAATTGGAATTTGGTCGTGGTATAGGTTCATTATTGTTATGTGTACTGAGATGCAGTGAAAAACCTTTGTTTGTGTTCTAGGCAAAGAAATCAGTTAATACTATACATGAATACAATCAAACAATAAACAAGTACAGTAGTAAGAGCAAAGAGAAAATACCAGAGTGCAGAATATAGTTCCCAGCAATGGAGCATAACAGTTCCATAGAATAAGTCCAATGTCCGCAATGAGTTAAGTTGGATAATTGGGACTGTACTCTGGCTTCAGATAGGATCTTTCAGAGTTATGGTAAATATGACAGGGGAAGAAGCTATTCCTGAGTCTCACTTTATGGACTTTCAAGCTTCTGAACCTTCCACCTGATGGGAACGGGGAGAAGAGGTGGAAAAGGTCCTAGATTTTGTTGGCTGTTCTCCCTTGGCAACACAGATGGAGTGTCATAGTCATAGAATCTTGCAGCGTGGAAACAGGCAGTTCGGCCCAATTTGCCCTCACCAGTACTAGTCGTACCTGCTTGCTTTTGGCCCATACCCCTCTAAACCTATCATCTCCATGTACCTCTCTAAATGTTTCTTAAAAGTTGCAATAGTACCTGGATCAATGACGTCCTCTGGCAGCTCATTTCATACACCTACCACCCACTGTGTGAAAAGGTTTCCCTATTAAATATTTACCCCCCACTTTAAACCTATGTCCTCTGGGGCTCGATACCACTACTCTGGTCAAGAGACTCTGTGCATCCACCCGATCTATTCCTCTCATGATTTTGGACACCTCTATAAGATCACCCCTCATCCTCCTGCACTCTGAGGAAAAGAGTTTTCACCTGCTCAGCCTCTCCCTGAAGTTCCCTCGAGAACTGCCAACATCTACATAAATCTTCTCTGCACCCTTTCCAACAGTGTATGGTGGGGAATGTGGCCTGTGTGATGGCCTGGGTGGCATCCACAACTCTCTGCAATTTCTCGCTGCTTCAGGCAGAGCTATTCCCAAACCAAGTAGCGATGCATCCCCAAAGCCTGATTTCTTCAGTGCACCTGCCGTAAGAGCCGTTGGAGGCATGCCGGATTCCTGAGGAAGCACAGGCATTGGTGTGCTTTTTTGGCTGTAGCTGCAATGCATCTGGTCAAGGACAGAATTTCCATTCATAATTAGAATAACAATTGAAAAATGGGTGAAGAGAGATGGAAGGGATTATCTAAGAATGTCAGAAATTGGAACAGATTTTGATAACATGGCTCCCTGTGTCCTTCACCTGAGGACCACCCACTTCCCTTCCCCATTCTCATGGTCCTCGTCTCTCTTAGGGGCAAATTCTCTCTTGAATGTACTTAACGACCTTTACTCCACAATTCTCTGCAGTAAACTATTCCAAAGATTCACCATCCTCAGTGGAGAAGTTTCTCCTCTTCTCCATGTAAATGAGGAACTGCGTATTCTTGAATACTGACCCTGTTTTTAGATTCCCCCACAAGGGAAATCATCTTCTCAACATCTGTCTTGCAACTCCCCGTCATAACCTTCCATGTTTCAACAAGGTCACATCTCATTCTTCGAAGCAGCAATGAATACAGACCAAACCTACTCAACCATTACTCATAGGGCAAACACGTAATGTGAGCAATCAAACAATATGCATTATCTGGGCTGCCTCCAATGCAAGTTATCTTCTCCTTGAAGGGCCTGTTTCCCTGCTGTATCTCTAAACAAAACTAAACTGCAGATGTTAGAATCTTGAGTAAAACACTGCTGGAGGAACTCCGCGGGTCGGGCAGCATCTGGGGAAAGAACTAACAGATGGGTTTTCAGGTTGGGTCTGAAGAAGGGTTCAGAATGTTGTCTTGATGGGTGGGTATTACGTATAAGGAGTGGTTGTTTCCCCCAGAATGCCAGCAGGTGAAGGGAGATCCCATAGACGTTTATAAAATTATCAAAGGCATAGGATAGGGTGGACAATCAGAACATTTTCACAACAAAAGGTAGGAAATGTCAAAGACTGGAGGCATAACTTTAGGTGAGAGGTGCAAACTTCAAAGGAGATGTACATGGCAAATATGAAAGTGGCTTTTAGGAGACACACATTAATATATGGGGAATGACATGGATCATATGCAGGAAGAGATTTGTGGATGTAACCCTGTCCGTCACACAGAGCACACTCCCCACCACTGTCTCCATCTATACTTCAAGCTGCCTCGGAAGAACAGCCAAATTAATTGAGGATCTTTCCAAGCCTGGTCATTCCTTCTGCTCCCTGGTCCTGTCAAGCAGAAGATTCAGAAGCTTGCAAGAGAGCAACTTCAGAGTCAGAAACAGCTTCTTCCCCTCTTATTGCACTTCTGAATGGTCCTTTCAAAATCTAGGCAACAGACCTGATTTTCTATCCAACCTTATTGCAGGCAGTGGACTTTTTTCTGTGGAACTGTTACATTGTTCAGTTTAATTTAGTTTAGTGATACAGTGCAGAAACAGGCCCTTCGGCCCATCAAGTCCGCACTGATCGGCGATCCTTGTACATCAGCACTATCCTACACATGAGGGACAATTTACAATTTTTACTGAAGCCAAACTAACCAACAAACCTGTACATCTTTGGCTTGTGGGAGAATGTACAAACTCATTACAGACAGCACCCATAGTCATGATTGAATCTGGGTCTCTGGCGCTGTAAGGAAGCAACTCTACCGGTGTGCCACCATTGCCACCCCTGATTGTAAAGCTGAGAAATGGTATTCTGCACTCTGGCATCTTTCTCTTTGCTCTGGATTTTCCTCTCGTGTTTGGCTTGATTCTATTCTTTTATATTATCTGATTTGATCAGATAAGCACGCAAACAAAAGCTTCTCACCGTACCAGGGTACGTGTGTCAATAATAAACCTAAACCAGAGATTAGTTATACAGCGTCATGGTCAGCATAGATATTGTAGGTCAAAATGTTTGTTCCTGGGCTCTATTTTTCTATATTCTATGAAACTGTGAGGGTCAGTTCTTGCCCTGCACTTTTCTATCTATATACTAAAACTCTCGTTTGTTTGTTCCTGAGCTACAGCCAAAACGGGACACCATAGCACGACAATTTTAGGCCCATCTTACTCACCGTCGTCCCTTTGGTGCTAATGGAAGAAGTTTCATTGAAATCGGTGCTATATTTTTAAAGTTATTCACATTTTAAAGTTTAAATCTATCTCCGAGGGAGAGGGGGGGGAGGTGGAGGGAGGGAGGGGGAGGATAAAGGGGTTGAGGGGGATGGATTGGGGGGAGGGGAAAGGGAAGGAGAGGGAAGGGGGTAGGCGGGAGGAGAGAGGAGAGAGGAGAGGGTGTTGCACCAATACAGGAGAGGTTTGGGTCCAACGGGTCCACTTGGTCTAGTATTCTATAACTGTGGGCTGAATGGCCTGTTCCAGTGCTGCGCCATTCTATGTCCAACGACACTGTGGGTCTGCTCCTGTGCTGTACTTTCCTATAATAAGACACAAAGTGCTGGAGTCACTCAGCGTGTCGGGCAGCATCTCTGGAGAACATGGACAGGAGACCGAATCAGGAACATTGTAGTAGATTAGGTTCGGGGACGTGCATGTGAACCTCTCTCTCGCTTGGAAAGTCTGTTTGGGTCGCTGGAAGGAGTAACCTTTTGATATTCAATGACATAATGGGCTGCAGGGCCTATTTCTGTGCTATATTTTTCTACATTCTATGACTCTGTGGGCTGAAGTGACAAGTCCACTGCCATACCTTTCAATGTTCTACGGCACAGTGGGCCACACGGCCTAATTCTGTGCTGTTGTGTATTCTATGACTGTGGGCCAAAGGGCCTGTTCCAGTGCTGCACTATTCTTTATTCTCTGACAGTGTAGGCCGAATGGCCTGTTCCTGTGCTGACTAAGCTTTATTCTCTGAAAGAGTGGGCCGAATTAACTGTTCCTGTGCTGTACTTTTCCATATTCTATGACACTGTGGGCCGAAGGGCCTGTTCCTGTGCTGTACCTTTCTATGATCTATGACACTGTGGGCCGAAGAGCGTGTTCCTGTGCTGTACTTTTCTATGATCTCTGACACTGTGGGCCGAAGGGCCTGTTTCTGTGCTGTACTGTTCTATGTTCTCTGACAGTGGGCGGAAGGGCCTGTTTCTGTGCTGTACTTTTCTACCTTCTATGGCATTGTGGGCCGAAGGGTCTGTTTCTGTCCTGCTCTGTTTGGTGGGTGAGGACTGGGTGGACAGAGAGGCCTGTTCCTGTCCTGTGCTACTCTCTCTCTGTTCTGTGTGGTGGGTGAGGAGGTGGACAGAGAGGCCTGTTCCTGTCCTGTGCTACTCTCTCTGTGTGGTGGGTGAGGACTGGGTGAACAGAGAGGCATGTTCCTGTTCCCGTCCTGTGGCAGTTCACTGTGAGCGCGGTGTCTCACCTTATGGAGTTCAGCGGCCTCGCCAAGCGGGCTGGTGGAGTGGCCGTGGTGATGGCGAGACGTGGCACACACCACACAGATCGGCCTCTGGTCATCGCTGCAGTAAACCTTCAGCCTCTCGTCGTGCTCCTGGCAGCGGAGCTCCGTCTGAACCACCGCCTCGTCCACTCTGAGCTTCATTACATTCTCCACGATGTTGGACACGAACCGGTTGTGTCTGAGCGTCTTGTCGGGCAGCAGCGCCCGGCACTGCGGACAAGTGGCCGGCCCTCGCTCCGACTGCCAGTGCCGGACGATGCAGGTCCGGCAGAAATTGTGGCCGCAGTCTATGGTTACAGGCTGGACAAAGAACTCCAAGCAGATGGGGCAAAGCGCCTCATCTTTCATGGACTGTAGCACGTCTATACTCGCCATCGCTGCTGCCCTCTCCGGGTCCCGGGCGCTTAGTTTCACTTTCGCGCTGCTGCAAAGTCGGCGATTTCCGGGTACGTTTCTTTGCACAAATCTGCAGATTTCAAACATAGACACAACAACACTGGAGTAACTCAGCGGGTCAGGCAGCCTCTTCCTCTTCTCCCGTGATGTTGCCCGACCCGCTGATTTACTCCAGCATTTTGTGTCGACGGTCGGTGTAAACCCGCACCTGCAGTTACTTCCTAAACATTTTGTCAACAGATTTCAAGATTCTGTTTTATTGTTTTGTCCCGAAGCGGAACAACGAGATTCTTACTTGGCGGCAGCACAACAGATTATATAAACAGTACTCGCTAGACCCCATTGTACAGAACAAAAAGTTTCAATTAAAAATAGCCTGAATATAGTCCAAAACAAAAACAACAAAGTCCGAAGTCCTGAGTGCAGCCACGGCAGCTGGTAGATCAGATTTCTGTTTACATTCGTCGTGTCGATCAATTGCCTCGTGTTTCCAGACGCCCATAATTAACTTCTTTCGATGGCAGGAGGGAAATAAGAGCGTAGCCAGCCAGGGTGGTGTGGGTGCTCGATGATGCTGGCTGGCTGGCTTTTTGAGACAGAATCACCTTCCATGGCAGGGAGGGGGACTGGGACTGGGACTGGGCAGTGTCTGACACTTTTTGTAATCTCCTTCATTCCCGGGCGTTCGAGTTGCCGAACCAGGCCGTGATGCAACTGGTCAATATGCTCACTACTGTACACGTGTAGAAGTTCAAGAGTATTTGTCCATATACCGAATCTCCTCTATTTGGGGACAAAAATCCCTGAAGGGAGTGTTTGCTGGAGTCCAGACAAGTTGGGGAGAATACAATGAGATTCGTGTAAATGATTGGTACAGATTCAGTAAATCACTGGAGGCACAAGCTGGAGTGAAATACAAAGTGCTGGATGAACTCAGGCAGGTGTTCTGGGTCGGGATCTTTCTTCCGACTTATTACTGTAGTAGTGGGGAGAGAGAAAGCTGAAATAAGAGAGAGGTGGGGGCAGGACAAGGCCTGGCAAGTGATAGGTGGATACAGGTGAGGGGGGGGGGGTAGATTAGCAGATGGGTGGACAAAGGCAAGAGATGAAAAGTAGACAAAAGGGTGTCAGGGTAAATGAGTGAAATGTAAAGCCAGAGAGAGGGGTATAGATGGAAGGGGAGAGGGGAAAAGTGGGTCATGATGGTGGAAGTAATGGATGCACACTGGGAGTGGGGTCACTGGAAATTGAGGGGGCGGGAGGGTACTTAAAACTGAAGAATTTAATGTTCATATTGTTGGGTTTTAAACTATCAAAATGGAATATGAGGAGTTACTCCTCCAGTTTGCAAATTGCCCCACTCTGGCAATGGAGGAGGCACGAAACAGAAAGGTCAGTTTTGGATTGAAGACATACACAAAATGCTGGAGTAACTCATCGGGTCAGGCGGCATCTCTGGAGATAAGGAATAGGTGATGTTTCAGGTCGAGGTCAGGTTTGGAATGGGAAGGGGAGTTAAAATGGTTAGTGACAGGGAGATCCAGAAGGCTTTGATAGACCGAGTGCAAGTGTTCAATGAAGGAGTTGTATCATTGTGTGTGTAGGTGAATCTGTGTTTGCATTGTTCCATCTCTACCCAGTACACATTAAGGCCAGACTCCCCTTGGGCCTCGAGAGATTCGGGGCAGATAGGCTGCTCGGCCCACTGAACTTTTCAAAAGCCCAGCACGCAGATGAAAGCAGTGACATTTCCTTGAGATTTAAAGAGATTCAGCATTTCACCAAATACTCTGACAAACCTATACAAAACTCAAAATGCAGAGTAACTCAGCAAGTCAGGCAGCACCTATGGAGGAAAGAGAGGGGTGATGTTTTGGATCGGGACTCTTCATCATTCCCAACCCGAAACATCATCCATCTATCCACTCGGTCTACAGATGCTGCCTGACCCACTAGACCACTCCAGCACTGTGTGTTTTTCTCCAGGGTCCAGTATATTTAGTTCCTTGTATCAAAACATATATATATGCACTGTAGAAATTCTTCTCTGTGCAGTTCCGTTCAGTTTCACCGAGGTACAGTGAATCAGGATACAATAGATTACATCGTGGCCTGGTCCGGCAATTACAATGCACAGGAACGCAAGGCACAGCAGAGAGTGGTGGAGTCAGGCCAGTCCATCAAGGGCACAGCCCTGCCCTCCATGCAACACATCTAACAAAGATGCTACCATCAGGCAGGAGGTACAGATGCCTGAAGTCCCACACCAGTAGATTCAGGAACACCTACTGTCTCATCGTGCAGGGGCTACAGATGCCTGAAGTCCCACACCAGTAGATTCAGGAACAGGTACTTTCCTACAACCATCAGGCTCTTGAACTGACATTCAGACCTCCACAATGGAACACCACAGACCATAATTGTACTCCCATGGAGTTGTTTTTCTAATTGTGTTTTGCATTAATACTTTGTTTTTTTGCTTTCCTTTAACTGTCGTGTAGAATGTGTGTAGATTATCTATGATTTATGATTTTGTGTGTTGTCTGAGTGTAAGTGATGCAAGCTATACCTCACTATACTTGTGCATATGACAATAAACTTGACTCAATTCAACTTGATCATGGCTGATGTGATTGTAAGCTTAATTCCACATTCCTGCCTATGCCCATAACTTTTTACCCCTTTATTGAAATGCCTTCAAGCTGCTGCCTCACGGTATTAGAGACCTGGGTTTGATCCTGTCCTTGGGAGCTATCTGGGTGAAATGCTGTCACATAGGTTTCCTCTCACATCCAAAGGTGTGCAGTTGTGCAGAATAATTGGCCTCTGTGAATTCCAGAGTGGCGCAGCGTTAGATTTTAGAGATACAGTGCGGAAACAGGCCTTTCGGCCCATTGAGTCTAGCACCAGAGATCCGAGTTCGATCGTAGCTACAGGTGCAGTCTGTAGGGAGTTTGTACGTTCTCCCTGTGACCGCGTGAGTTTTCTCCGGGTGCTCCAGTTTCCTCCCACATTCTAAAGGCAGGCAGGTTTGCAGGTTAATTGGCTGCCGTAAATATCCCAAGTGTGTCGGATATGAACCTAGGATAAGTGGTGATTGATGATCGGCGTGAAGTATTGCAAGCAGTTCTGGTTGTCCCATTACAGAAGGCATGTGGAGGCTTTGGAAAGGGCGCAGGTGCTTGTTTATACACCTTGTTCAAATTTTACATGGGCAAACCCTTATTTTTAAACAGGGACTCCTAGTTCTAGGACTCCTTTTTCATAAGGGGCAATATCCTTTCAAGGTCTACCCTTTTAAAGACACTGAACAGCTTTAATGTTTCAATCATGTCTCCACCAAAATGAATGCTCACAGCATCAAACTTAGTATGTGCCTCCTTTCCTATTGGGACAGTGTCAGACATTCTAACTGCTAATCTAGTAATCCCTCAATTTTCATCCTTCATTAAATGGATGACTAATAGATACTCCAGATGTGTTCTTCTCTGATCTTTCTTTCATCAAAGCGCTGAAGCATAACCACCCCAGTTATGAATACAGTTTCCTTTGCAAAAAGCACTTCTAGCTGTCCCAATTATTTGCTGTACTTGCATTTCATGTACAAGGAGAACCAACAATAGACACAAAGTGCTGGGGTACGTCAGCGGCTCAGCCAGCATCTCTGGAGAAAAGGGATAAGTGACGTTTCGGATCGGAAACAGTCCAAGCCAATATGTAGAGGAACCAACTAGAGGGCAGGCTATCCGAGACTGAATATTGTGTAATGAGGAAGGATTAGTTAGCAAACTTGTTGTGTTCAGCCTCTTGGGCAACAGTGACCATAATGTGGTAGAATTCTGCATTAAGCTGGAGAGTAATACAGTTAATTCAGAGACAAGGGAACTGAACTTAAACAGTTAATTTTGATGGTATTAGATGGGAATTTGCTAGGATAGACTGGCAAATGATACTTAAAGGATTGACAAGGTGCCACACAAGAGATTAGTGGGAAAATTAGAGCACATGGTATTGGGGGTAGGGAGGGTATTGACATGGATAGAGATCTGGTTGACGGACAGGAAACAAAGAGTAGGAATTCACAGGTCCTTTTCAGAATGGCAGGCAGTGACTAGTGGGGTGCCGCAAGGCTCAGTGCTGGGACTCGTTATGTACAATATATATTAACGATTTAGACGAAGGAATTAAATGTAACATCTCCAAGTTTGTGGATGATACGAAGCTGGGTGGCAGAGTGAGCTGCGAGGAGGATGCTATCAGGCTGCAGGGTGACTTGCATAGGTTGGGTGAGTGGGCAGATGCATGGCAGGTGTAGTATAATGTGGATAAATGTGAGGTTAGAAGCACAAGAACAAGAAGGCAGACTTTTATATGAATAGTGTCAAATAAGGAATAGGGGAGTTGTAACGAGACCTAGGGTACTTGTACATCAGTCACTGAAAGTAAGCATGCAGGTACAGCAGGCAGTGAAGAAAAGCTAATGGCATGTTGGCCTTCAGAGTGAAAGGAATTGAGCAAGGAGGTCCTACTGCAGTTGTCCAGGGCACTGGTGAGACCGCACCTGGTCTTCTAATTTGAGGAAGCACATTCTTGCTATTGAGGGAGCGTGCTGTAGGTTCATCAGGTTAATTCCAGGGATGGCGAGACTAACATATGACGGAAGAATGGGTCGTCTGGACTTATATTCACTGGAATTTAGGATGAGAGGGGATCTTATAGAAACATATAAAAATTCTTAAGGGATTGGACAGGCTAGATGCAGGAAAAATTGTCCCGATGTTGGGGGGAGTCCAGAACCAGAATGCTGCCTGCATTATGTGGTACTAGCTGCAAGGAGAGGTTGGACAAACCCGGGGTTATTTTTCCCCGAATGTCGGTTGAATCTGATAGAAATATATAAAATATGAGAGCCAGTATGGTAGACAGTTAGAATTATTTTCAACAGGGGGAGAACGTCAAACGTCAAAGACTTGATGCCAAAATATTAAAATTAGGGGGGGGGGGGTAGTAGTTTAAAGGAGATGTGCAATGATTTTTGTTTTGCAGAGAGAATGGTCGGTGGTGGTGGTCCTGCACATTGTGTAGGAAGGAACTGCAGATGCTGGTTTAAACCAAAGATAGACACAAAAAGCTGGAGTAACTCAGCACGTCAGACAGCATCTCTGGAGAAAAGGAACAGGCAATGTTTCAGTCGAGACACTTCTTCAACCAGTCTGAAGATGTCTCGATCCAAAACGGCGCCTATTCCTTTTGTCCAGAGATGCTGTCTGACCCGCTGAGTTACTCCAGCTTTTTGGGTGTATCCCGGAACATGCTACCAGGGATGGTGGTGGAGGCAGCTGCAATAGTAAAACATAGAAAATAGTTGCAGCAGTAGGCTATTTGGCCCTTCGAGCCAGCACCGCCATTCAATATGTTCATGGCAGATCATCCAGAATCAGTTCCCTGTTGCTGCTTTCTCCCCATCCCTTGATCCCGTTAGCCCTAAGAGCTCTCTCTAACTCCCTCTTGAATACATCCTGCATTGGCCTCCACTGCCTTCTGTGGCAGAGAATTTCACAGGTTCACAACTCTCTGGGTGAAAAAGCTTTTCTTCATCTGAGTCCTAAATGGCCCACCCTTAATTCTTAAACTGTGACCACTGGTTCTAGACTCCCCCAACATCGGGAACATTTTTCCTGCATCTAGCCTGTCCAATCCCTTAATCATTTTGTATGTTTCTATAAGATCCCCTCTCATCCTTCTAAATTCCAGTGAATATAGCAGCACTTAAGAGAGTTATAGATTGGCACATGGATATGCAGGGAATGGAGGGATATGGATCATGTGTAGGCAGTGGAGATTAGCTCATTTGGTATTATGTTTAGCACAGATATTGTGGGTTAAAGGTCCTCTTCCTGTGCTGTTCTATTGTATGTTCTTGGGGTAGACACCATAGCTTTAAGGTGAGAGGAGAGAAGTTTAAAGGAGTTTTATGTGGCAAGTTTTAGATTTCGGTTTTGGTTTATTACTGTCACATGTACTGCAGTGAGAAGATTTGTTTTGCAGCTACCCATTCAAAATCGGATAATACTATACATAAACACAGCCAATCCAAACTCAGCTACAATAGGTGGAGTGAGGGAAAAGATACAGACTGCAGACGACAGCTTTCAACACTGCAGAGCAACAGTTTCAGAGACAAAGTGCAATGTCTGCAATGGGGTAGAGCAGAATCAGACTGTACTCTAGCTTACGGCAAGACCATTGAGAAGCCGAATACCAGATGGGAAGGAGCTGTTCCTGAGTCTTGTTTAGCGGAATATATATTTTTACACAAGAGAGCATTAGGTGCCTGGAGTGCACTGGCAGGGGAAGTGATGGAAGCAAATACAACAGCAACACTTAGCACACATTTCAAAAGGCACATAAACAGTTAGAGATTTGAGGGGATATAGACGAGGTGCAGGAAGATGGACAGATTAGATCCTCATCGGCACAGACACGGTGAACCGAAGGGCCTGCTGTTGGTTCACACTGAAGATAGACACAAAATGCTGGAGCAACTCAGCGGGACAGGCATCATCTCTGGATAGAAGTAATGGGTGACGATTCGGGTCGAGACCCTTCTTCAAACTTTCAAGACCTGTTGCTGTGTTGTTTTGTTCCAGCTTCGATGAAAGGCTGAGCAGTGCAAGACTGGAGGATTCAGCATTGTAGCCAGCAGGGGATGTGGATGGATGCAGAAAGACACATCACGTCATTTGGCATTTAAACTTTATTTAACTTCATAAAAACCATTCTCCCCGCCTGAACAACTCATCCCCCACAAAACAACAAAGTGCGAATATTTGTGCTCACAGCAATATCAAACTGGACCTTGGATCCACACGCTTGTTAAACCCCCTACACCCGTGAAAGCTTTTTAAAGCAGTTATCACCGTACAATAGTTTGCACAGGTGAAGTTGGAGGGGCATCTATCTGCAAGCACCACACAGCGCCCAATATGCTTTATCCACACCGTGAGGCAGTGGATCTACCACCTGCACCACTCTGCCGCCCTTATTACCTTTAATGCTTCAAACCAAGGGGCAAGAGTGAACAGGAAAAGCCTTGGGATTATCCATCCCAGGTTGGACCAGCCCTGCGGATACCCTCCCAGGGTGAGTGTCAGTGTCAGGGGGCCAGCCTGAGTGGGCCTCTGCTCCTTGAGACCAGCCCTGTGGACACCCTCCCAGGGTGAGTGTCAGGGGGCCAGCCTGAGTGGGCCGCTGCTCCTTGAGACCAGCCCTGCGGACACCCTCCCAGGGTGAGTGTCAGTGTCAGGGGGCCAGTCTGAGTGGGCCGCTGCTGCCTTCCTTCTTGTTGTGGGGGTTGAAGAGAGGGAGGAGTGTCTGGGTGAACTTGTGGTGCAGGGTGTAGAGGTGGCACAGGCTGTCGGCATCGTAGAACGCCAGGTGCCCCTCCTCGTAGTCCAGGTAGACGCGGACTGTTTGCGGCTTGTGTCGGAGGGGGAGGCTCTGGGGCCCAGGGCCTCCCAGGTTGACCAGGTTGCCGTTGACCATCTCCAGCACCCAGTAGCCGTCCTGCGGCACCAGCGGCCCGGTGATCAGCCGGTCGGCCAACTCGCTGGCCACCCCCAGCACCCAGGCCTGGTTGCCCCCCAGCTCCACGTCCCAGTAGTGCCGCCCCGACTTGAAGCCGCTGTCGGCCAGCACGCACAGCCAGTAGTTGAAGCGCTGGGGTGAGAGCGAGCACTCCCGCCGCTTCTGGCCATCCACCACACTGTGCAGGTCCTCGGACAGGAGCAGCCGGGGGTGAGCTGTCCTGGCGTTCAGCTCAGGGACTCCCGGGCTGAAAGGCATGAAACAGTCGGTCAGTGGAGATTGTTCCTCACTGTGGGGCTCACACAGTTGGCTTCATGGAAGGAAGCAGAGGGCGATGGTGGAAGGTTGCTTTATGGACCGGAGGCCCGTGACTAGTGGTGTGCCTCAGGGTTTGGTGCTGGGCCCATTGCTGTTTTGTCATCTCCATCAATAATCTTGATGAAAATGTGCAAGGCACGATTAGCAAGTGAAGATAGACACAAAAAGCTGTAGTAACGCAGCGGGACAGGCAGCATCTCTGGAGAGAAGGGTGCCTGATGATCGAGAAGGATGAAGTAGGGTCTCAACCCAAAACGTCACCCATTCCTTCTCTCCAGAGATGCTGCCTGTCCTGCTGAGTCAGCTTTTTGTGTCTATCTTTGGTTTAAACCAGCATTTGCATTTCCTTCCCACACATGATTAGCAAGGGTGCAGATGACACAAAAGTGGATGGTATTGAAGATGGTGAAGATAGTTGTCACAAATTGCAGCAGGATCTTGATCGGTTGGCCAGGTGGGCTGAGGAATGATTTCTGAAATTTAATGTAGAGAGATGTGAGGTATTGCATTTTGACAAGTCTAACATGGGCAGGACCCACACGGTAGGCAGGGATCTGGGGAGTGCTGTAGAACAGAGGGATTTAGGAGTACAGGTACATAGTTCTTTGAAAGTGGCGTCTCACAAAGATAGGGTGATCAAAACGGCTTTTGGAACGTTGGCCTTCATCAGTCAGAGCATTGAGTAGAGAAGATGGGAGGACATGTTCCAGTTGTATAAGACATTGGTGAGGCCACATTTAGAGTGCTGTGTTCAGTTTTAGTCACCATGTTGCAGGAAAGATGTTGTCAAGCTGGAAAGGGTGCATAGATGATTTACGAGGATGTTGCCAAGGGTCAGGGGCCTTAGCTGTAGGGAGATGTCAAGCAGGCTAGGACTTTATTCCTTGGATCGCAGGAGCATGAGGGGTGATCTTATGGAGGTGCACAAGATCTTGAGGGGAATAGATCGGGTAAATGCAATTTTGCCAAGAGTAGGGGAATCGAGAACCAGACGACACAGGTTTAAGGTGGGGGAGGGGGAAAGGTAATAGGAACCTGAGGGGTAACTCTTTTAATTTACACAAAGGGTGGTGGGTATATGGAACAAGCTGCCGGAGAAGGTAATTGAGGCAGGTACTACCAGAATGTTTAAAAGTCATTTGGACAGGTACATGGCTAGGATAGGCTTACAGGGCTATGGGCCAAGCGAGGGCAGGTGGGACTAGAGTGGATGGGGCATGTTGGTCAGTGTGGGCAAGTTAGGCCAAAGGGCCTGTTGCTGTGCTGTACTGTTTTAAGTTCTGTGATCAATGATCTATGACCTGAAATATTAACGCTCTGTTTCTCTGTCTAAATGCTGCTTGGTCTGCTGATTATTTCCATCCTTTTCTGTTTTATATTTTGCAAGCCAGGACAAAGCTTGATTGGTTCCTCATCCACATTGGACTTTACTGAATTTAACCTGCACTAAACATTATTCACGTTATTTGCTTTATAATGTGTCTGTACACTGTGGATGGCTTGATTATAATCACGCATTGTCTTTCATTGTCATTGACTGGTTAGCACGATAAAACAGCTTTTCATTGTGCCTCGGTACACTTGACAATAAACTAAACCCAAACTCCCTTCATCACCAGTACAACGTTGCTACAGTAGTCAAGTTTCTGCAGTGGGATTTGCAACCTTCTAAGAGGCACGTGTGGGACCACTGAGTCATCGCGCAATGTAGCCCCCATGTAATGGATGTATGAGCAGAACATCCCGAACCCTCAGTCTCCTTGCACCGCCACCCCCCCACCTCTTACCACCCCCTTTCCCTCCATCCCAACTTTCCAAAACGCAGGGTCACGTACCTGGCACAAGTGCTTTCAGCTCATCCCAGATTTTAACGTAACGGAAAGGTGTGATGATGGAGTCAGTGTGGAGGTCGGTGGGAAAGTCCGTTGGCGCGATGTATTCCTGTTTGCATCTGGAACGTAGGATTGGAAGCTTGTGCACGTGAAGGAAGCTTTGCAAAGGCACAGATACCCACATTTCCCCACAACCTTCTGCAATCTGAGCCTTGGAACCAGCAGTGGGCCATCTCTCTCTATGACTTCCCTCTCTCTCGATGTAACTTCAGGCAGCCCTGGGCTGCTTACTGTGCCCATTGAAAGTAAAACAAGAAAGGCTTTGAAATGCACCCTGCAGCCAACAATTTTATTTATATTGTCAGACTGCAGTCATTTCCCAGTTCCCCGAGGAAATCAAGCAGCCAAATTATTTAGAGTGGGGTCCCACCACTTGTGATAATGGTGATGGCAAAGGAATAAATATTGGCCAAAACTGTACCTGTCCATCTTACACATGGATAGACACAACAATGTTTATAAGAGCCATCAAGTGGAGTCACACTCAGAGTATTGAGTAGAGAAGTTGGGAGGTCATGTTGCAGTTGTGCAAGGTGTTGGTGAGGCCACATTAAGAGTATTGAGTTCAGTTTTGGACACCAAGTTGTTGGAAAGATGTTGTCAAGCCGGAAAGTGTGCAGAGAAGTTTTACCAGGATGTTGACAGGACTTGGGGGGCCTCAGATATAGGTAGAGGTTGAGCAGACTGGGACTCTATTCCTTGGAGTACAAGAGTGGATGACTTTATGTAGAAACAAGGAACTGCAGATGCTGGTGTACAGAAAAGGACACAGCGTGCTGGAGTGACTCAGCAGGTCGGGCATTATCTCTGGAAAACATGGATAGGTGGTGTTTTGAGTTGAGACTCTTCGTCCAGCGTTTTTTATTCCCTGGACCTTTATCTTTCTAGCTGCTTTTTTAAAAAAATTCTCCGGACCTTTATATTTACAAATGCTCTTTAGATTACTTTACATGTGCTGCAGAGCCATGGTTCATGGGAAGCGAGCAGAAACGGGAGCCCTGCGCACTGAGAATGATCAGCCATGATCACATTGAATGGCGGTGCTGGCTCGAAGGGCCGAATGGCCTCCTCCTGCACCTATTGTCTATTGTCTATAAGTCCGCTTCCCTACAAGTGCCTGCCGAACAATAACTGGGGCTGTGACCTGCGATGGGACCAACTCACTCAGGGAAGAGTGAAGCAAAGAACTCCTGGCTCTCTCAGGGCTGTGAACTCCCTGCACAGCTCCCAACGGTGAACTAATCAGCCACATACAGCAAACCGATGCAGCCACGTACCTGTCCAACAACTGCTTGATGTCCTAAAACGTAAAAAAAATTTAAAAGGTTTAAATTCTCATGATCCGATCAGTTCATTCAAATAAAATTAAGGATGGCGCATTCAATTAAGGGCTGCACAATGGGGCAGTGGTAGATTTTCTGCCTTACAGGGCCAGAGACTGGGTTTGATCCTGACTATGGGTGCTGTCTATATGTTGGGTGCAATGGATGTCCCATTGCTATGGGTGCAGTTTATATGTTCTCCCTGTGACCATGTGTTTATATGTTCTCCCTGTGACCATGTGTTTATATGTTCTCCCTGTGACCATGTGTTTATATGTTCTCCCTGTGACCATGTGTTTATATGTTCTCCCTGTGACCATGTGATTATATGTTCTCCCTGTGACCATGTGTTTATATGTTCTCCCTGTGACCATGTGTTTGTTCTCCGATTGCTCCAGTTTCCTTCCACATCTCAAAGATGTGCAGGTTGGCAGGTTAATTGGCTTCTGTAAATTATCCCTAGTGGGTGGGAAAGAACTCGTTTATGGGTGATTGTTGGTTGATGTAGACTCGGTGGGTGGAAAGGCCCATTTCCACATTTCATCTGTAAACTAAAATAAAATAAACTGAGCACTTTACGACACAAATTAAAAAAATTGTGGTGGGATTCTTCTTCCGAGGGATGACAGAAACAAAACGGAGCAAGATTGTTTTGAGTGATGGGAAGGTGAGGAAAGAGAGGGGAAATGAATAGCGAGTCATGGCTCAGGTGCAGAGATGCTGTCAAAGTGGACCTCAGAATGATCAGGGAATTTGGCTAAGGGAAGACAAATATTCCATCTATAAATAAGAATTGCTGCTCCTTCATTAAAATAAAATAGATTAATGGGTGTTGCACTCCGGACCTCAGTCTTGCAAATTAAACGTGACAATATTTAATTAGCTATTAGCCAATATAGGAGCATGATTTTTTACACTGGCATAGAGCACCTATCCCTTTAGTCTTTTAACTCCACAATTCCTTGGGTTATTTCCTTATTTAAAAGGAACCTCCAGAAGCTAGGCACAGTCCGATTCACCTCGACTGTTCAGTGAACAGTGGACTTTGTCTATGGAACTGATGATTAAATCCTGTGCCCTTTATCTTCCCTTTGGCTCTACCTATTGTACTTGAGTTTGACTTGATTGTAAATATCTGATCTGTGAGGATAGCATGCAAAACAAAGCTTTCCACTGTATCCCGGAACACATGATCCTAAACCAATGTTTAGAGATATAGCATGGAATCAGACCCTCCGGCCCACAAGGTCATTGCCGACTAACAATCAACCATACACTTGTTCTATGCTACACACTAGTGACCATTTCAGAAGTCAATTAACCTACAAACCTGCACATCTTTGGAATGTGACAGGAAACCGGGAAAAACCTACGCGTTCACAGGGAGAACATACACACCTTGTACAGATAGCACCCGTAGTCAGGATCGAACCTGGGTCTCTGGTTCAATGTGATGGGCTGAAGTCATGTGTAGACTAGACTGGATGTGGACGGTAGATTCCTGCCCAGTCCAGCAAGGTAGATTATAATTCATAGAAATATAGGAGCAGGAATAGGTCATTTGACCCTTCAAAACTGATCCCACCATTCAATATGATAAAGGGGGGATCACTGACTTTCCCAGTTTCAGTATTTGCCCCACATCCACTGATTCTACTGACTCAGAGAAAATACAGAAATCCTCGATGAACAAATGTAATGATTTTGTTGCAACTCCATCCTGCGTTAGATAACTCGACAGACTCACTACGGTCTTGGGAGAAAAAACCTGCCTCATCTCAGTCTTAAACACATCACACCTTATCTTTATACTGGCTTCTAGATTTCAGAAATATCCTTCCTGTATCTAACCTTTCCAGTCCTGATAAAAGTAGAGTCATAGAGTGATACAATGTGCTTGCCCAAACCGGCCAGCATGTCCCAGCGACACTACTCCCACCTGCCTGTGTTTGGTCCATAACCCCCCAAGCCTGTCATAGAAACATAGAAAATAGGTGCAGGAGTAGGCCATTCGGCCCTTCGAGCCTGCACCGCCATTCAATATGATCATGGCTGATCATTCAGCTCAGTAGCCTGTACCTGCCTTCTCTCCATACCCCCTGATCCCTTTAGCAAAAAGGGCCACATCTAACTCCCTCTTTAATATAGCCAATGAACTGGCCTCAACTTCCTTCTGTGGCAGAGAATTCCACAGACTCACCACTCTCTGTGTGAAGATTTTTTTTCTCATCTCGGTCCTAAAAGACTTCCCCCTTATCCTTAAGCTGTGACCCCTGGTTCTGGACTCCCCCAACATCGGGAACAATCTTCCTGCATCTAGCCTCTCCAACCCCTTAAGAATTTTATATGTTTCTATAACATCCCCCCTCAGTCTTCTAAATTCCAGCGATTACAAGCCCAGTCTATCCAGTCTTTCCTCATATGTAAGTCCCGCCATCCCAGGGATCAATCTGGTGAACCTTCTCTGTACTCCCTCTAAGGCAAGAACGTCTTTCCTCAGGTTAGGAGACCAAAACTGCACACAATACTCCAGGTGCGGTCTCACCAAGGCCCTGTACAACTGCAGCAGAACCTCCCTGCTCCTAAACTCAAATCCTCTTGCAATGAATGCCAACATACCATTCGCTTTCTTCATTGCCTGCTGCACCTGCATGCTTGCTTTCAATGACTGGTGCACCATGACACCCAGGTCCCGTTGCATCTCCCCTTCTCCCAATCGGTCACCATTCAGGTAATACTCTGCTTTCCTGTTCTTGCCGCCAAAGTGGATAACCTCACATTTATCCACATTATATTGCATCTGCCATGCATTTGCCCACTCGCCTAATCTATCCAAGTCACTCTGCAGCCTCCTAGCATCCTCCTCGCAGCTAACACTGCCACCCAGCTTCGTGTAATCCGCAAACTTAGAGATGTTGCATTCAATTCCCTCGTCCAAATCATTAATATACACAGTAAATAACTGGGGTCCCAGCACTGAGCCTTGCGGTACCCCACTAGTCACTGCCTGCCATTCCGAAAAGGACCCTGTCCTATCCATTGCACCTGTCTAACTGTTTCTGCAAACGTTGGGATAGTCCCAGCCTTAACTACCTCCTCTGGCAGCTCGGTCCATACACCAACTACCCTTTGTGTGAAAAATTACCCCTCAAATTTCTACTAAATCTTTTCCCCTTCACCGTAAACCTAGTTCATCTGGTCCTCGATTCACCTACTCTAGGCAAGAGACTCTGAAATATACACACTGTGCCTGTGTATGGTACACCTGTGAATTCTGCAGGTTTCTGTGAGGTCCTCTCTCATCCTTCTAAACTGTCAAGAAATTAAGCCTTCATTCATCAGTCCTGCCACCTCAGGGATCAGGAAAGCTTCACTGAACTCCCTCCATGGCAGGAACACCCTTCGTTAGACAAGGAGATAAAAAAATGTACACAATACTCAATGTGCAATCTTACCAGGACTGTACATAAGACCATAAGACACAGGAGCAGAATTAGGCCATTCAGCCCATTGAGTCTGGTCTGCCAATCAATCATAGGTGATCTATTTTTCCCTCTCAACCCCATTCTACTGCTATCTAATTGTAATCAATAACGCTCTACTTAATCAATAACCTATAATTTTCTGCCTTAAAAATAACCAATGCCTTGGCCTCTACAGACTTTTTTGCCAATTTCCACAGACTCACCACCCTCTGGCTAAAACAAATCCTCCAACTCCATTTTAAAGGTACATCCTTTTATCCCGAGGCTGTGCCCTCTGGTTCTAGACTCTCGCATTACTGGGAATGTCCTTGGAAACAGTCGAAGCAAGACCTCCCTGCTGCTATTCTCAAATCCTCTCGCCACGAGCACAAGAAAATAACAGTCGGAGTTGGCCACTCGGCCCTCAAACCTAACCCACACATTCAATATCATCATGGGTGATCTATACGGGCCTGGATACCTCTTTTGTGCAGAGGTGCACCAAGAGTGTCTCAAGGCCAAAAAAGCACCATTTTGATGCAAGCTCTTTTATCAACTGGCAGAAATTATGTACCAGAAATGTGAAATAAGTAAGAAGAATGGTGAAGGTCCATTGCATGTTCCACACGCGTGGGCTGCCTGCTGCTTCTTACCTGAAGCATCTCCTGGGGCTCCCCGTAGCTCAGTTGCAGCTGCACATCCTGGATGGTTCGCTCGATCGTGCAGGCTTCCTGGCAGATCATCGCCAGGTCCTCTTGCAAGGGCTGAACCGTCCTGCCCACCTCTTCATCGATCTTCGCCTCCAGCTCCCGCTTCCTCACGTCCAGGAATCGGTAGACACTGGAAAGATCGACCTCGACCTGCTCCTTCAGCAGTCGACCCTTCTCCTGTTGAGAAACAGCACGCTCAGTGGTTTAGGTTTATTATTGACACCGCGTACAGTGAAAGGCTTTGTGTTGCAGGCCATCCACACGGATCAGATATACAATACCAGATATATTAGATATCTCAGTTATACAGTAAACCCTCGCTGTAACGGACCACAGGGGGAGATGGTGTCCGTTATTACTAATTGTCCACTCATACCGAATGAGGGGTTTAATTTGAACAGTACTTCATATTCTTGCTATTGAGGGCGTGCAGCGTCTGTTAATTCCCGGTATGTTGAAAGACTGGAGCGACTAGGCTTGTATACATTGGAATTTAGAAGGATGAGAGGGGATCTTAACGAAACTTATGATTATTAAGGGGTTGGACACATTAGAGGCAGGAAACATGTTCCCAATGTTGGGGGAGTCCAGAACCAGGGGCCACAGTTTAAAAATAAGGGGTAGGCCATTTAGAACGGAGATGAGGAAAACCTTTTTCAGTCAGAGAGTTGTAAATCTGTGGAATTCTCTGCCTCAGAAGGCAATGGAGGCCAATTCTCTGAATGCATTCAAGAGAGAGCTAGATACAGCTCTAAAGGATAGTGGAGTCAGGGGGTATGGGGAGAAGGCAGGAACGGGGTACTGATTGAGAACGATCAGTCATGATCACATTGAATGGTGGTGCTGGCTCGAAGGGCCGAATGGCCTCCTCCTGCGCCTATTGTCTATTGTCTAATGTCTATTGTCTATAGTACAGCCGATAAACATTCACTCCACAATAAACAGTGAAGGACACACAATGCTGAAGGATGGCCCAGTGGCATCGCAGTGGTTGCTACCTTACAGCGCCAGAGACCAGAGTTCAATCCTGGGTGCTTCCTGTGACAGTGTGGGTTTGCTGCGGGTGCTCGGGTTTCCTCCCGCTTGGCGGAGACGTGCAGGTTTGGGGTTTGGTGGCTTCTGCGGGTTGTGGGGGTTCAGTGGGTCACTGGTGGTGCCGCTGCTCCAGGCCCGGATCTGATCCAGTCTCGGGGAGCTGCTTGAGGACGTGTGGGTTTCCTCCAGGTGCCCCGGCCCACTGGTTCTATACCACACACCGAACTGTCCCCAGTGTGTGGGGCAGAGCTGGTGTGCCGGAGTGCTCAGAGTCAGGCCCGGGTCACTGGTGCTGTGGGGCAGGGATCTGCTGGTGGCTCCCACACAGTTGGGCTGCAGGCCCACACATCCTTGCGGCTGAGTGGGGGGAGGGTGGGGTGAAGGTTGTGGTGTGGGGGATCGCAGCACCTGGGAGAGCCCCATGCTGTCACTATGTCTTTGTGTTCACACTGTGGGAGGAGAGAGAACCACTGCGACTGTTCTATCCTACGCACTGTCAATTGTCCCTGGTGTGTCGGGTGGAGTGTGTATGGGGATCGTTGACTCAGTGTTTCAATGCTGTATCTCGAAACTAAACTAAAATGCATCAAAAACAGCATTCGTTCCATCCACCTATTCGTCATTCCTTGAAACAACAAACTTGGTCTGCATCAAAGTCAGCCCGCTAGGACCAAAATTTGTTATAGAGGTCCGTTAAATCAACGGCTTACTGTACTGAATGGTCTACTCCTGCTCCTATATTTCCCTGAATTATCATTGACACCCAGCGTACTGGACTGGGAAGGAATCTGCCTTCTGTGTCCTGTCCGGTCCACACGTGACTCCAGCCCATCAGACTGGGTTAGCTTTGGGTCTATTATTGTCACCTGTACCAAGATACAGTGGAAAGCTTATTTTGTATGCTATCCAAACAGATCCAATATGGCATACATAGATACAATCAGTTCAAACTCAAGTACAATAGATAGAGCAAAGGAGAAGCTACCGAGTGCAGAATATAGTTCTCACCATTGTAGCGCATCAATCCCTTGGACAAAGTACAATGCCCTCAATGGTGTAGAGATGGATCAATACATTTCACTGGGAATAAACATTGCTGTTACCAAGGCACCAAAGAGAGGAGGGGCAGGACAAAGCATGGCAGGTAATAGTTGAACACAGGCGAGGGAGGTTTTCTGATAGGCAGATGATTGGACAAAGTTCATAAGTTGTAGGAGCAGAATTAGGCCATTCAGCCCATCAAGTGTATTCTGCCATTCAACCGTGGCTGATCTATCTTTCCCCATTCTCTTGCCTCCCCCCCATAACCCCTGGCATCCGTACTAATCAAGAATCTGTCAATCTCCAGCTTAAAAATATCCATTGACTTGGCCTCCACGGCCTTCTGTGGCAATGAATCCCATAGATTCACCTCCCTCTAACTAAACAAATTCCTCATCGTCTTTCTAAAGGTATGGCCTTTAATTCTGAGGCTATGAGGGATTCTAGACTCTCCCACTAGTAGAAACATCCTCTCAATATCCACTCTATCCAGGACTTTAGGGTCCAGAGATGAAAAAAACGTCTTCTTTCGTATGTCAACGACAACAATCAAAAGTGGCAATTGGTGCTTCAGAATACCGTAGTTGATGCATTGCTGCAAATTTTGCCAGTTCTGTAGAACTAACCAGGGTGGACAACGAGGACGTAAAGCAGTTCCCACCCCTGAAAAAAACTGATGGAATGAGACAAAAGTATTGAAGAGTTGCAAATTGTGAAACCAGAGGAAGGAATATAAGTGGAGGGAAATATATTGGTGCATCCAGGAGGGGGGGAGGGGGGAGGGGGGAGGGGGGGGGGGGGGTAGGACAGGCAAAACGATATCCTTACCATCAAGCCCTGTGAAAATGATGTACACTTCAACAGGACCAGCATGGTGGAGCAGCGGTCGAGCTGCTGCCTCACAGCAACAGGGACCCGGGTTCAATCCTGACTATGGGAACTGTCTGTACAGAGTTTGTGCATTCTCCCCACGACCTGCGTGTGTTCTCTCTGGGAGCTCCGGTTTCCTACCACATTCCAGAGATGTACAAATTTGTAGATTAATTGGCTAGTAAAATTGTAAATTGCCCCTAGTGTGTGCAGGACTGTGTCAGTGTGCGGGGATCGCTGGTCGGCGCGGACTCGGTGGGCCGAAGGGCCTGTTTCCCCGCTCTATCTCTGAACTGAACTACCTGTAAGTTCAACGTGCATAGGTCACTTCAAAACTAAACCTGGTGTGAGAAATCGTACCTTGATTTTATAAATCTTTGCTTCTTGTTGGCACTGACTGTGACTTGCTTGCTCCTTTTGGATTTGGAGAAAATCTTTGTATTTTTCCAACCTGTCCTGGTGAAAAGGTGCACAGTGTTAGTGCAGGCACTGACAGATTACTGAGCAGAATCAGTAAGTCAGCAAAAGGCAACACAAACACTGAAAAATGCCACAAAATACACGCCAGGCCAGAGCATTTCCATGGAAGTGGATTAAAGTCTTTAATGTCATAATCCTCAGCCACATCAGACAGTTTAAAACACATTGCTGCCTCATAGCCCCAGAGACCTGTGTTAGATCCTGACCTCTGCTGCTGTCTGATTCAGTTGTTTATTGTCACGTGTACCGAGGTACAGTGAACAGCTTTTGTTGCGCGCTAACCAGGCGGCAGAAAGACAATACATGATTAATGAACTGTCTATGTGGAGTTTGCACGTCCTCCCTGTGACCATGTTGGTTTCTTCTGGGTGCTGCAGTTTCCTCCCACATCCCTAAAACATGTGGGCTTGTACCTGTTTAATCGACCTCTGTACGTTGCTCCTAGTATGTGGGTGAGTGGCTGAGGAAGTGGGATAACATGGATCTGGTGCAAACGGGTGATCAATAGCTGGGGTGGACCTAGAGAGGCGAAGAGTCTGTATCCATGGTGTATCTTTCAATGATTTAGTGATTCAACCTCACCAGACAAACTGCAAGCTCAGCAGAACATGAAGTGCTGAAGTAACTCAGCGGGTCAGGCAGCATCAGTGGAGGGAACGGACAGGCGGTCTCCAGGTCTGGACCCTTCTTCAGGCTGTAAACTGCAATCGTAGGGTGTGTGCAGTGAGTGCTTCTCATCCTTTCATCTGGATGTGACTCTCAGCCATCTTTGCTCCAGATATCGAAGGGCAGGAGACAACAGCAGTAGCAGGAGACAACAGCGGGAGACAACAGCGGGAGACAACAGCGGGAGACAACAGCGGGAGACAACAGCGGGAGACAACAGCAGGAGCAGGAGACAACAGCAGGAGACAACAGCAGGAGCAGGAGCAGGCCACTCAGCCACTCAAGTCCGGCCCACCATTCCATGGGATCATGACTGGCTCCGCTGGTCTCAACTATTCTTAATTATCAACATTGTCATTACCCCTCCAATATTTCTCAGAGCAGAAAAAAAAATCACAGTATTGTTTTCTAGACGGTGATGTGGGGGGGGGGGGGGGGGGAGTTATCAGGAGAGAATGGGAAGGCGATTGACATTTTTCTTTTAAACAAAGTTTATAAAATTATGAGAGACACAAACAGGGTAGATAGTCAGCATCTTTACCCTGAACTTTCAAATATTTTTTCCATCTCCAACGTAAATACGTCTGATGATCCAGCCTCCACCACCCTCAGGGGCACAGAATTCCAGAGATTCACCACCCTCTGAGACAAGGATGAAACAGTGGCAGGAAGATAATTGAATCCTCAATGATACTCCGAGTCCAATGGCAGCATTTGAAACTTGTTATTTAGGCACGGTGGTTACATGGGATCAGAGTGAAGCATTCTGATAGGAAACGTTTCTTGATGCGATTACCAGTTGTACATTACAGAAACAAGGAACTGAAAATGCTGGTTTACAAAAAAAAGTCACAAAGTGTTGGAGTAACTCAGAAGGTCACACAGCACCTCTGGAGAAGTGACATTTCGGACCTATATTCACACTGGACACTAAGTGCTGGATTAACTCAGCGGGTCAGAAGAAGAATCCCAACCTGAAACAACACCTACAATGATTCAACGATACTTTGTTGTCACATGTACCTGGGTAGAGTGAGATTCTTCGTTGTTGCATACAATCTTTGTTGTGGGGCAACATTGTTGTTTTCACCCAGAAGGGCGGCACGGTGGCGCAGCGGTGGAGTTGCTGCCTTACAGCACTTGCAGCGCCGGAGACCCGGGATCGATCCCGAGATCTTCGGCTTCCTTCCGCACTCCAAAGACGTACAGGTATGTAGGTAAACTGGTCGGTGCAGACCCGTTCGGCTGAAGGCCCTGTTTCCGCGCTGTATCTCTAAACTGAACTAAAAGCTAAATATGGTAAAATCCTACCACAGACTTCACCTTGGCAGTGCACAAAGATGCACCACGTTTCTGGCACTGACAACGTTTCTATCCAGGTTCTCCAGAGATGGTGCCTGACCTACTGAGTTACTTCCAAAATGCTGGAGTAACTCAGCAGGTCAGGCAGCATCTCGAGAGAGAAGGAATGGGTGACGTTTCGGGTCGAGACCCTTCTTCAGACTGATGTCTGAAGAAGGGTCAGTCTGAAGAAGGGTCTCGACCCGAAACGTCACCCATTCCTTCTCTCCCGAGATGGTGCCTGACCTGCTGAGTTACTCCAGCATTTTGTGAATAAAAACCTTCGATTTGTACCAGCATCTGCAGTTATCTTCTTATACTACTGAGTTACTCCAACACTTTGTGAGATTTTGTAAAAACCAGCTACACATTCTGGCAGTCCCCAACTATTACTTCCCTTTTCTTCCTATTTGTACCCTGTCATTATTTGAGATTGTGTTTATTGTTGTGTTTATTTGTTTAACTCCGACCAGCATGGAATATGCAGACTTTCTGCCACTCCCCCATAAATAGGAATCTCTCCCCTCTATTACAGCAGCTTTCAGAGTGACTGACCAACCGAGTTGTGTTGTTTATACCCGAGTTTACTTGCAGCCATATCTTGGCAACAAGCTATTTATAGTTCACATTCCATTCCGCCCCCACCCCCACCATCCCCCCCCCCCCCCCCCCCCCACCTTCCCCCCCACCCCCGATTCTTTAATCACAAAGTAAGAATGAATCACCCAAGTAAGAAATCTAAGGAAAGGTAGCACAAGCACACAACATTGGATATCTTTAGTTTAGTTTAGAAATCCGGCTCGAAAACAGGCCCTCCTGCCCACAGTCCACACCGACCAGTGATCCCCGCACACCAACACTATTCCACACACACTAGGGACAATTTATAATTTTTTACCAGGCCATTTAGCCTATAAACCTGTTTGTCTTTGGAGTGTGGGAGGAAACCGGAGATCCCATAGAAAGCCCACGCAGGTCATGGGGAAAACGTACAAACTCCGTACAGAGAACACCCATAGTCTGGATCGAACCCAGGTCTCTGGCGCTATAAGGCAGCAACACTACCACTCCTACATTTTTAACGGCCTCCATATTTTAGAGACAGCCTTCAATATTTTTGATGGGGTAATAAATTTACATTTCTCTTGATATTGGAAACACGTTTGACATGCAAGAAGGGCTGTCTATAGCCTTGCAGGGCTTATCTAAACTTCTCTCAAAGAAATCAACCATTTGTTTGCAACAGCAATAAGCATAAAGATACAATAGAAAATAATAATGGTTATAATGAACAAGACCAAGCCTTAAAGCAATGACGTTGCACAGCCACCTCCCCCACCACCCCCCCCCCCTCCCCCAGTAAACGGGTCGCCCATCAACTCTCCCTACCCCACCGATGCTACGTCTAGACACTCTCTTGGTCCACTGCAGTCCCCTTCTTGATTAGTACAGCTGTGAGGGGTTATGGGGAGAGGTTAGGAGAATGGGGTTAGGAGAGACAGATAGATCAGCCATGATTGAATGGCAGAGTTGACTTGATGGGCCAAGTGTCCTAATTCTGCTCATATCACTTATGACCACACTGATCTTCTCAGCCATGTCCAGAACCAGGTTCCACACACAGTCCCAAACTCAGCAGTACTGTACTGGAAGGTACATTCGTATTACTGTAACACTGGGGAACAGGTCTGCCATTGCATGACAGAGGATACAGTAGCAGTGGATACAGGCAGGTAGAACACAGGGGGAACAATGCTTGTGAGGGCGGGTCTGTCGGTGTGGTGGAAAAACTGAGCAGGTCAGGCAGCATCTGTGGAGGGAAATGGGCCATCGATGTTCTGGTTGGGGCCTGGTGCAGCGGCAAGCAGAAGATAGGACGGTTCAGTGACCTTTTGTGACTTTGTTGGTGCCAGAAACGTGGTGTACTGCCTTGGTGAGGTTCGCTGTGTGATTTTACCGAGTTGTAAGCAAAACAAAGCAATTCACTGTGCCTAGGTGCATGTGACAATACAATATAATTTAATCTAACCATTCCTCAGACAAATCACTAGATGTTATTGCCGGTTAGCTTTCTGTGACCCAGGACAACCTTAACCTTAACTTTGAATGTCAATTTTTAATCAGTACTTTATCAAGCTATTTGCCAATATTATTTTCCACCACATTGTATCCCATCAGCCATGTTACAAACGTGGATGGCATTTTCTAGATGTCTGAAGAAGGGTCTAGACCCGAAATGTCACCCATTCCTTCTCTCCTGAGATGCTGCCTGACCCGCTGAGTTACTCCAACTTCTTGTGATACCTTCCAGATGTTGGAGGTTGAGGGGGGAGACCTGATAGAAGTATATACAATTGTAAGAGGCAAAACTAGGGCAGACATTCAAAACCTTTTCCAAAGGGTGGAAATGTTCCAGACGAGAGGGCAGAGCTTCAGGGTCAGAGGCAGAAATATTAAAGGAAATATGTGGGGTCAGTGTTGTTGTTGACACAGAGAGGTGGTGGATATCTGACAGGGGTAATGGTGGAGACTGATATGATAGTGGTGAAGTGGCATTTAGATAAGCACATGCAGGGAATAGAGGGATATGGATCAGGTTCAGGCAGAGGGGAGTAGTTCAACTTGCCATACTGTTCAGCACAGACTTTGTGGGCTGAAAGGCCGGTACCTGTACTATATATTGGTCAACGTTCTTGCTCACACAGTCAATATCCCTTTTGAAGTTTCCTTGTATCACATCACAACCTCACCTCTTCCTCCACCAGCTTTTCCCATTGCCGCCTGTTTATCTCCCTCCTAGGTAGGAAGAGGGATGAGGCCCTGCGGAGTGAACACAGGGAGTTAGGCGAAAGGCTAAAGTGTGGGACCTCCAGGGTAGTAATCTCTGGTCTGTTCCCAGTGCCACGTACCAGTGAGGGCAAGAATGGGAAGATAGGACGTGAATGAGCAGCTGAGGAGTTAGTGCAGGGGGCGGGGATTCAGATGTTTGGGCCATTGGGATCTGTTCTGGGGCAGAGGTGACCTAATGAAGAGGGATCGTCAAGTCAAGTTTATTTGTAGAGCATATTTAAAAACAACCCACGTTGACCAAAGTGCTGTACATCAGTTCAGGTACCAAGAATGAACATACAATGGCACACAAGCATAACAGCACATACATAAACAATTCACAGTGCCCCCTCAGAGGGCCTCAAACGCTAGGGAGTAGAAATAGGTTTTGAGCCTGGACTTAAAGGAGTGGATGGAGGGGGCAGATCTGATGGGGAGAGGGATGCTGTTCCACAGTCTAGGAGCTGCAACTGCAAAAGCGCGGTAACCCCTGAGCTTAAGCCTAGACCGCGGGATAGTCAGTAGCCCCATGTCGGCCGACCTGAGGGACCTGGAGATAGAGTGGTGGGTTAGAAATGTTTTTATATAGGGGGGTTTAGGGCTTTCTATGTGAATAGGAGGAGCTTGAAATTGATTCTGTACCGTACTGGGAGCCAGTGGAGAGAGGCCAGAATCGGGGTGAAGTGGTCCCTTTTACGGGTACCCGTCAGCAGTCTCACTGCGGCGTTTTGGACCAATTGCAGGCGGGACAGGGATGATTGGCTGATCCCAGTGTATAGGGAGTTGCAGTAGTCTAGGCGAGAGGAAATGAATGCGTGGATGATTTTTTCAATGTCGTCAAATTGGAGGAATGGTTTGATTTTAGCTATGGTACGAAGATGGAAGAAGCTGGCTTTTACCACAGCGTTGACTTGCTTGTCAAACTTTAATGCAGAGTCAAACGAGTTGCAGCTGAACTACAGGGGAACCAATATCCTGGCAAGTATGTTTACTAGTGCTGATCGGGTTGGTTGTTAACTAGATTGGCAGGGGGATGTGATCCACAGCAGGAGTGATACAGGTCAGGCTAGAGGTTGATGAAAGCAATGTCTGTATGCAGGAGCAAAGCTGGGAGTGAGGAAGTACTGTTGGATTCATTAGCATCTGTTTCAATGTAAAAGGCCTGATGGGTGAGGCGGATGAGAACAGGGCCTGGATAGGTAGGTACGTGTGACTGGAATGTTGTAGCCTTTATGGAAGTCTGGTTAAGGGCGGGACAGGACTGGCAGCTTAATGTTTCAGGGACAAACACAAAATGCTGGAGTAACTCAGCAGGTCAGGTAGCATCTCTGGAGAAATGGAATAGATGACGTTTCTGGTCAAGACCTTTCTTCAGACCTGAATTACTTTATTCAATTACGATTCCTTTTCTCCCCCTGAGTTATTCCAGCATTTTCTGTCTATCGTTGGTGTAAACCAGCATCTCAGCAGGTCTGAAGAAGGGCCTCGACCCGAAACGTCACCTATTCCTTTTCTCAAGAGATGCTGTCTGAGCCGCTGAGTTACTTTTGTGTCTCAATTCCTTCCAACACATTAACTTTAATGTTTTAGGGTACAGATGCTGAAGGCGAGATAGAGGTGAGGGTAAAAGAGAATGGGGCAGTTGCTTTACTGATTAAGGAGATCGTCATGCCGATTATTTCGGGTGACGTTAATGATGATTCGTCCAGTGAGGCTGTAGGGGTGGAGCTGAGAAATATAAAGGGGATGATCACCTTGTTGAGAGTGTACTACAGGCTGCCAAATAGCCAACACGATGAAGAGCTAATATGCCAGGAGGTTGCAGGCAGTTGTGAGAATAATAAGGCTGTCATAGTAGGGAATTGTAACCTTCCCAATATAGACAAGGAACGCCATAGCATCAAGGGCTTAGACCGGATGGAATTTGTCAAATGTGTTCAGGAAAGTCTCCTGAGCCAATATGTAGAGGATCCTACAACGCAGAGGGCAAAGCTTGACCTCCACTCTGGAAATTTGGACGGGCAAGTGACCGAAGTGTTTTGGGACATCGACCACAATTAAATTAGCTTTATAGTTATGGCTGGTCTTCAAATGAAAGTTCTGAACTGGGGCAAGACCAACTTTGATGATATCAGAAGATAGATACAAAACGCTGGAATAACATAGAAAAAAATGTGCAGGAGTGGGCAATTCGGCCCTTTGATCCAGCACCGCCATTCAATATGATCATGGCTGATCATCTAAAATTAGTACCCATTCCTGTTTTTTTCCCCATATCCCTTGATTCCTTTAGCACTAAGAGCTAAATATATCTTGCTCTTGAAAACATCCAGTGAATTGGCCTCCGCCGTCTTCTGTGGCAGAGAATTCCACAGATTCACAACTCTCTGGGGAAAAAGATTTTCCTCATCTCAGTCCTAAATGGCCTACCCCTTATTCTTAAACTGCGACCCCTGGTTCTGGACTCCGCCAACTTCCAGAACATTTTTCCTGTAACTCAGTGGGACAGGCAGCATCTCTGGATAGAATAAATTGGTGACCTTTCAGGTCGAGACCCTTCTTCAGACTGAGAGTCAGGAGAGTGGGAGGCGCAGATATAAGGAAGGGCAAGGCGTGAAGACGAGACATCAAAGGGGGTGGAGGTCAAGGAAAATGTAGCATAGAACATTGTTAGCGAGGGGAAGGAGACAACAGAGATAAAATTTAATCAGGGGGATAGTCAGACTGGTCAGAGAACTGGCAGAGGCAGACTTGTAAAAGTTGATTGGAGTAGGCTGTTTGCAGGCAAAGGGATGGCCGGAAAGTGGGATGCTATTAAGAGTGTGATGGTAAAAGTTGAATGCATGCATTTTCCTGTTCAAGTGAAGGGCAAGGCAGGTGGGAGTAAGAAAGCCTGGATGACGAGGGAAATTGAAGCTCTGTTCAGGAAAAAGCAGGAAGCACGGGACAGGTAGAGGGAGCTCGGATCAAGTGTATCCCTAGAGGAGTTCAGAGGACTAAGCATACTTAGAAAGGAAAACAGGCGGGAAAAATGGGGGCAAGAGAGTGCTCTGGCAGATACGATAGAGAATTCAAATGTATTGTACGAGTACATTGAGGGAATGTGAGAGAAAGAAATAGAGAACTAGAGAGAGAATAGGGACCGTCAGAAAACAAAGTGGTCATCTACAGTAAGTGAGGAGCTGCAGGAAGTGAGCAAAGTTTTCAATGAGTAGAAACAGAGATCTGCAGATGCTGATTAATACACAAAAGGCCGGCAAGTGCTGGAGTAACTCAGCAAATCAGGCAGCATCCCTGGAGAACATGGATAGGTGACATTTCGGGTCGAGACCCTTTTTCGGGCGGCACGGTGGCGCAGTGGTAGAGTTGCTGCCTTACAGCGAATGCAGCGCCGGAGACTCAGGTTCAATTCTGACTACGGGTGCTGTCTGTACGGAGTTTGTACGTTCTCCCCGTGGCCTGCGTGGGTTTTCTCCGAGATCTTCGGTTTCCTCCCACACTCCAAAGACATACAGGTTTGTAGGTTAATTGGCTGGGCAAATGTAAAAAATGTTCCTAGTGGGTGTAGGATAGTGTTAATGTGCGGAGATCGCTGGGCGGCGCGGACCCGGTGGGCCGAAGGGCCTGTTTCAGCGCTGTATCTCTAAAAATCACAAAGGAGTAGGGTCACGATCCAAAACATCATCTATCCATGTTTTGCAGAGATGCTGCCTGACCTGCTGAGTTACTCCAGCACCTTGTGTCCTTTTGGCTCTTCAATGAGTATTTCTCCTCTATTTTTACTGTCAAGAAGGACATGAAAATTGGGGAACTCGGGACAGTTAATGGAGATGTCTTTAGGACAGTCTGTTTTGCTGTTGAGGAGGTACTGGATATAGTGAGGCACATGGAGGTAGATAAATCTGTCGGGCCTGATCAGACGTAGCTGACATTGTGAGAAGCTAGAGAAATAAATTGCAGGAGCCTCTTGGAGACAATAGGAATCATCGTTAGGTGCCGGGTGACTGGAGGGTGGCTAATGTTGTGCCTCTATTTAAGAAGGGTTTCAAGTAAAAGCCAAGGAACTATATACCAGTTGGCATTACATCTGTTGCAGGCAAGTTACTGGAAAGGATTCTGAGGAATAAGATATATGCATTTGGATCGACAAATGGGAGAGCGTGTCTCACAAATTTCATTTGGGTTCTTTAAACCCAGAAGGTTGATGAGGGCAAGGCCGTACATGTTGTCTTTGTGCACTTCAGTAAGGCCTTGGATAAGGTTCCGCATGTTAGGCTGCTCTGGAGGTTAGATTGCATGTCATCCAGGGAGAGATAGCTGACTGGATCCAGAATTGGCTTCATGGAAGGAAGCAGAGTGTGGTCGTGCTGTGTGGTTTTTCAGACAGGAGGCCAGAGACTAGTGTGCCTCAGGGATTGGTGCGAGACCCATTGCTGTTTGTGGTTTATATTAAAACAATGGGCCATACAGTGGCACATCGGTAGAGTTGCTGCCCTACAATGCTTGCAGTTTCCGGAGACCCGACTACGTGTGCTGTTTGTACGGAGTTTGTACGTTCTCCCCATCACCACAAGGGTTTTCTCCAAGATCTTCGGTTTCCTCCCACACTCCAAAGACGTACAGGTTAATTGGCTTGGGTTTGTATACTTGGTGTGAGTGTAAATTGTCCCTCGTGTGTGTAGGCTTGTGTTACTGTGCGGGGATCGCTGGTCGGCGCAGACTCGGTGAAATAAAGGGCCTGTTTCCGTGCTGTATCTCTCAAAACTAAAGCTAAACTAAAAAAATTAAAAACTAAAACAAAAACAATTTGGATGAGAATATCCAAGACAAGATTAGTAAGTTTGTAGCTGACATTATAGTAGGTAATATAGTGGACAGGGAAGAGAGTTGTCACAAATTACAGCAGGATCTTGATCAGCTGTAGAATGAGTGAGCTGAAGAATGAATAATGGAGGTCAATGTTCGTATGAGATGTTGCATTTTCAGAAGTCAAACCAGGGCTGGACCTTCACAGTGAATGGCAGGGTTCTGGAAGTGTTGTATAGCAGAGGGATCTAGGGATACAGGTGCACAGTTCCCTAAAGGTGACGACACAGGTAGATAGTGGGGTAGAGAAGGCTTTCAGTATATTAACCTTTCTTCAGTCAGGGTACTGAGTATAGAAGTTGGGATAGTTTTGTAGGAAAATAATTGCAGTTGGGATGCTCTGTTACAGTTGTACAAGACATTAGGGAGGTTGCATTTGGAAGATTGTGTTTACTTTTGAGCACCCTGCTTAGGAAGGATGAATCACAGAGGTTCTCAACACGATACGTCACCCATTCCTTCTCTCCAGAGATGCTGCCTGGCCCGCTGAGTTACTCCAGCATTTTGTGATACCACTGCTTAGGAAGGATGTTAATGACCTGTAAAGATTGCAGAGAAGATTTACGAGGAGTTTGCCAGGATGTGAGGGCCTGAGCTATGGGGAAATATTGGGCACGCAGGCACTTTATTTTCCAGAGAGCAGGAAGCTGAGGTTGTGAGTGATCTTACAAAAGTGTTTAAATTCATGAGAAATTGATAGGAAGAAATCACAGAGACTTTTACCCATGATTGGGGAATCAAGAACCAGAGATCATAGGTTTTAGATGAAGAGGGGAAAGAATTAATAAGAATATGAAGGGCAACATTTTTCACTCAGAGGGTGGTGGGCGTATGGAATAAATTGCCAGAGGAGGTAGTTAAGGCAGGTACAATAACAACATTTAAAGGACACTTGGGCAGGTACATGGATAGGAAAGGTTCAGCTGGACATTACCCAATACAGGCAAATTGGACTAGCTTGGATGGGACATCTTGGACAGCATGGATAAATTGAGGCAAGGGGCCTGTTTCTGTGCTGTATGAATGCCCATACTCCCCTCCCCCTGCCCCCCACCCCCACAGTCACCCCGTCACCACCCCCCTGCACCACCACAACCCTATCATGGAATAGATAGTTTGGATGCATAGAGTACTTCACCCAGATTAGGGGAATCAAGAACCAGAAGACACAGGTTTAAGGTGAGAGGGGAAAAATTTAATAGGAACCGGAACCACTCACTGAGTGGTGGGTATATGGACAAGCTGTCAGAGGAGGGAGTTGAGGCAGGGACATAGAAATCATACTGAAGATAGACACAAAATGCTGGAGTAACTCAGCGGGACAAGCAGCATCTCTGGAGAGAAGGAATGGGTGACGTTTCGGGTCAAGACCCTTCTTCAGCCTGATGTCAGAGGAATGCACGGTAAAATGTAGTCAGAGACAATAATACTGATGGGTGAACTGGGAAGGCGGAGTGGTTGGAAAGAGAGGGAAAGCAAGGGCTACTTGACGTTAAAGAAGTCAATGTTCAAACTGCTGCGGTGTAAGTTACCCAAGTGAAATATGAGGTGCTGTTCCTCCAATTTGCGTTGGGCCTCACTCTGACAATGGAGGAGGCCCATGACAGAAAAGTCAGATTGAGAATGGGAGGGGGAAATTAAAGTGCTGAGCCACCCGGAGATCAGGTAAGCTTAGGCAGTCTGGGCGGAGGTGTTCAGCGAAACGATCGCCGAGCCAGCTTTTGGTCTCGCCGAAATACAAGAGCTGACACCTGGAACTGCGGATACAGTATGTGGTTGGAGGAGGTGCAAGTGAACCTCTGCCTCACCTGAAGACTGTCGGGGTCCTTGTACGGAGTTGAGGGTGGAGGAATCTCCTGCGGTTGCAGGGGAAAGTACCTAGGGAGAGGGTGGTTTGGGGAAGAAGGGATGAGTTGACCAGGGAGTTTCAGAGGGAACGATCTCTGCGGAAAGCAGAAAGGGGTGGAGATGGGAAGATGTGGCCAATAGTGGGATCCCGTTGGAGGTGGCGAAAATGTGGGAGGATTATATGCTGTATGGGTCGGCTGATGGGGTGGAAGGTGAGGACAAGGGGGACTCTGTCCTTGATACGAATGGGGGGAGGGGCAGCAAGAGCTCAGCTGCGGGATATCGAGGAGACCACAGTGAGAGCCTCATCTATAATGGATGAGGGGAACCCCCATTCCCTAAACAAATCATGCTGTTGGGTTGCATCACAGCTTGGTTTGGGAAGAGCTCTGCCGATGACTGCAAGTAATTGCAAAGAGTTGTGCAAAAGTAGCCCAGTCCATCACACAGACCATAAGGCAAGGGAGCAGAATTAGGTTGTTGAACTCATCAAGTCTACTCCACCATTCAATCTATCTTTCCCTCTCAACCTCATTTTCCTGCCTGTAACCTTTGACACACTTACCAATCATGAATCGACCAATCTCTGCTTTAAAAATACCCAATGACAGCATCCACAGCTGCCTGCGGCAATAAATTCCACAGATTCATCACCCATTTGCTAAAGAAATTAACACTAGGCTCCCCGCTACTGACTCCATCTGCATGTCACGCTGACTCGGGAAAGCAGTCAACATATCAAAGTATTTTGCACGCCCCTCTTTCCTTCTCCTCCCCGTTGGGTCAAAGATACAGAAGCTTAAAAGTGCGCTCTACCAGACTCTGGAACGTTTATTCCCATCTGGTATCAGGTTTCTCAATTGTCCTTCCATAAGCGAGGGTACAATTTGATTTTGTTCAACCTCATTGCAGACCTCGGACTTTGTCTCTGAAACTGTTGCTCTACAATGAGGAAAACTATACCCTGCTCTCTGTATCTTTCCCTCCCCTACATATTATACCCGAGTTTGACTTGATTGTGTTTGTGTAGTGTTATGCGGACAGCAACACTGGTGCAGATAGGGTTTCTGCTTTACAGCCCCAGAGACCCAGGTTCGATCTTGATTACAGGTGATGTCTGTACACAATTTGTACATTCTCCCTCTGACTGCGAGAGTTTCCTCCCACACTCCAAAGATGTACAGGTGAGTAGGGTAATTGGCTTTAGTAAGTTATAAAATGATCCTTGGTATGTAGGATAGCGTTAGTGTAGGGGGTGATCACTGGATGGCACAGATTTAGTGGGACAAAGGGTCTGTTTCTGTGCTATATCTCTAATATCTAAAGTAAATCTGAATTTGATTGGACAGCATGCAAAACAATGTGTAGGAAAGAACTGCAGATGCTGATTTAAATCGAAGATTGGCACAAAATGCTGGAGTAACTCAGCAGGACAGGCAGCATCTCTGGAGAGAAAGAATGGGTGACGTTTCGGGTCGAGACCCTTCTTCAGACTTTTTATTAGCAGAAACAATGGGTCTGCCAGGGCGGTTCTGTTTGTGGATGTTGGGGAGAAGATAAAATCGAGACGTGCGGGACTGGGGAATGATAAGTTTGGAGGCTTTAGAGGGCAGAGAGCCGGAGGTAATGACATCAGAAATAGTGTGTGATATTAAGGTCTGGTGCTCGTCTGTGGGATCATGGTCCAAGGTTAAGTAGGAGAGAGATGTCTGAGAGTTGTCGTCTGGCCTCTGCCCGGTAGAGCTCAGCGCGCCAGACTACCACGGCACCTCCCTTGTCAGTGGGTTTGAATATCAAGTCGGGGTTGCTGCAGAGCGAGCGGAGGGCTGTACGTTCAGGGGGGAGAGGTTAGAGTTAGTAAGGGGAGCGGAAAGTTTGAGGCGGCTGATGTCCCGCCAGCAGTTGGAAATGAAAATGTCTAAAGAAGGTAGATGGCCATCTGGGAAAGTCCAAGAGGAGGGGTCTGTTGGAGACGGGAGAAGGGTCATCACTGGGTGGTGAGGATTCCTTCCCAGAGAACAAAGGCATGAATGCGGAGGGAACAGAAGAAGAGCTCTACATCGTGGCGGACCTGATGCCTGTCCCACTGAGTTACTCCAGCATTTTGTGTCTTCATGCAAAACAATGTTAGGTACATGTGAGAATAATAAACCTAAACCGAAAACTCAATTTGAAAGACGGTTGGACAAATACGTGGATAGAGAAGGTTTTGAGGGATACAAAACGCGGGCAAATGGGACTTGCTCAGATGGGATATCCAGGTCAGCATGGATGCGTTGGACAAAAGGTAGATACAAAAAACTGTAGTAACTCAGCGGGACAGGTAGCATCTCTGGAGAGAAGAAATGGGTGACGTTTCGGACCGAGACCCTTCTTCAGATGTGGTGCCAAAGGGCCTGTCCTCATGTTGTATGACTCTTTGAAGACACTTACTTTGTAGAGGACGGAAGCCTCCTCGATGGGGATGATGACGTGGCCTTGGTGCTCACTGGAGCAAGAGCAGACGATGCAGATGGCACCCTGGCACTCCAGGCAGAAGAGCTTGTGTCTCTCCTGGTGCCGCTGGCAGTAGAAGGCCGGCTGTCCCTGGTGGGGCTCCAGCTTCAGCTCCTTCACACCCTCCACAATGTTGGCCAGCTTGCGGTTGGGCTTCAACCTCTTGTCCTTGAACACCTCCCTGCACTCGGGGCAGGAGTAGAAGGCATCGCCCTTCTCCCAGCTCCGCGAGATGCACAGCCAGCAGAAGTTGTGGTCGCACTCCAGGGCCACCGGCTCCTGGAAGAAATCCAGGCAGATGGAGCAGGTCACCTCGCTGTAGAGTCGACCAAGGGGTGGTAGGGAGGCCATTATCCAAGGTCCAGCCTTCTCAGTAACCTCCGTCAAAATCTGTGGAGTAAAACACAAACATCTAAATTTAGTGTCTTCCTGCGCTGTTTCATGGTTGATCAGGTGTACACGTCCTATAGGCTCCCAGTACGAATGTTCCTCTGGAGATCAGAGCTTTCAGCTTAGGCCAAAGCTCCAGCACGAAGAGAGTGGCGGCACAGTGACGCAGCGGTAGAGTTGCTGCCTTACAGCACAAGAGAACCGAGTTCCATCCTACGAGTGCAGTCTGTGCGGAGTTTGTACGTTCCCTATGTGACCACGTGGGTTGTCTCTGGGTGCTCCGGTTTCCTCTCACATTCCAGAGAGATGCAGGTTTGTAGGTTAATTGGCTTTATTGTAAATTGTCCCTAGTGTGTGGGATAGTGATAGTGTACGGGGTGATCACCGGTCGGCATGGACTCGGTGGGCCAAATGGCCTGTCTTCACTGTGTATCTGTAAAGTCTAAAGTCCAAGGAATGCTCCTGCCTTGTCAGAGGCACCATCTTTCACCTCCAACACAATGTCATAAATCCCAGTGTACGATCACTGAATTCATAATGATTTCCTGAGTCCAGTTTCAGCGTTAAAAAAATGTTATTCAGGCAAAATGGTTATTTGGTATCAGAGCAAAGCATTAAAGGATCTGCAGACCTTAACTAAAAACTGAACATATCATAGCTAATACAACGAAAAGCTGACTAATTATAACTGAAAGACTGAAGACTGAACTGGTCATTCAACTAAAAAATTCCACACAGAACTCACTTTGTACACGCAGCTGAGAAACAGGCTTCTTTACCTATATAGGATGATCTATGTATCTCTGTATCCAAGGGCCCCAGGACCTAATCTACAGGGAGAGGATGGGCGGGCTTGGACTTTATTCCTGCAGCGCAGGAAGATGAGGGGTTATCTAACAGAGGTGTATAAGATAATGATCTGTATCGACACATATATAGAAAAACTGTATCCAGTAAAAACATATGCAAGCCATACACGTTCAATAGGTATTGTGAAGAGAAAATTGGGCATAGTGCAGAATATTGTATTACAGCTACAGAGAAATTGCTTGTAACATGTAACCTGGCCATTTACATCATTGGTCTTTGTACGATCTTTGTGTATGCAAACATCCTATTGTCAACACAGAAAATGTTGGAGTAATCAGAGTAACTCTCTGGGAGATAGACACAAAGTGCTGGAGTAACTCAGCGGGTTAGGCAGCATCCCAGTAGAATGTGCACAGGAGAAGCTTTGTGTCAAAACCCAATGGCTGGTAATAGATGAACACATGCTGTGTCCTGCCTCTCCTCTTTTCCAGCTTTCTTTCCCAACTCCCACAATCAGTCGGAAGAAGGGTTCTGACTAAAAACATCACCTATCCACATTCTCCTAGGATGCTGCCTGACCCCCCAGTGTTACTCCAGCAGTTTGTGCCTATCTTTGGAAATAACTAATTCTGTGATTCTTTTTTATCAGCACCTTTGGAGAATAGGGATAGGTGACGTTTCGGGTTGGGACCGTTGTTCTGACATACTACAGGGAACTATGTGAACATAGAAACATAGAAGATAGATGCAGGAATAGGCCATTCGGCCCTTCGAGCCATCACTGCCAATTAATATGATCTTGGCTGATCATCCAAAATCAGTACCCCGTTCCTGCTTTTTTCCCATATCCCTTGATTCCGTTAGCCCAAAGACCTAAATCTTACTATCTCTTCAAAACATCCAGTGAATTTACCTCCACTGCCTTCTGTGGCAGAGATTTCAAAAGATTCACAACTCTCTGGGTGAAAAAGATTTTCATCACAGTCCTAAATGGCCTACCCCTTATTCTTGAAATATGACCCCTGGTTCTGGACTCCCCCAACATCGGGAACACTTTTCCTGCATCTGGCCTGTCGAATCCCTTAAGAATTTTATATGTTTCTATAAGATCCCCTCTCATCCTTCTAAATTCCAGGGAATACAAGCCCAATCGATCCATTCTTTCATCATTTGTCAGTCCTGCCAAACCCAGGAATTAACCTGGTGAACCTACGCTGTACTCCCTCAATACCAATGGCTCCTTCCTCAAAAGACCTAAATTGCACACAATACTCCAGGAGTGATCTCACCAGGGCCCTGTACAACTGCTGTAGGACCTCCTTGCTCCTAAACTCAAATCATCTTGCAATGAAGGCCAACATGCCATTAGCGTTTTTCACTGCGTGCTGTACCTGCATGCTTACTTTCAGTGACTGATGTACAAGGACATCCAGGTCTCGTTGCACCTCCCCTTTTCCTAATTTGATACCAATCAGATAATAATCTGCCTTCCTGTTCTTGCCACCAAAGTGGATAACCTCACATTTATCCACATTGTACTACATCTGCCATATATCTACCCACTCACCCAACCTATCCAATTCACCCTGCAGCCTCACAGTATGCTCCTCGCAGCTCACACTGCCACCCAGCTTTGTACTTGCACTCCTAGATCCATCTGCTCTAGAACTTGCTCCAGTAAGTTCCTGTCTAATACTATTAAAGTTGGCGTTGCTCCAATTCAGAATTTTAGCATGTGGGGCTGCCCTGTCTTTTTCCATCACGACTTTAATACTCTTAGAACAGTGGTCGCTGCTCCTAAATATTTAGCTGACGGACATTTCAGTCACTTGCCCGATCCATTAACCTGCACAATAAACCAATTCCCACAAAATTCAAGCTTCAAGTTTTCCCTGTGGCATAATATACTCTGTTCCCACAAATTTCAAGTAAATTAATTTCCACTGCATTTAGTTACAATCAATTTAAAATTGATCATCAGAGAGTCAGAATCATATGGCATGGAAACACGCCACATGTCGGAAGGAATTGCAGATGCTGGTTTACACCAAAGATAGACACAAAATGCTGGGGTAACTCAGCGGGACAGGCCCATTTCTGGATAGAATGAATGGGTGACATTTTGGTTCGAGACCCTTCTTCAGGGCCCAAAACATCATCCATTCCTTCTAACCAGTGATGCTGGCTGTCCCGCTGAGTTACTCCAGCATTTTGTGTCTGTCTTTGATGGAAACAAGCCATTTGCCTCAACTGATCCAAACCCAATAAGATGCCTCATCTAAGTAAGACCCATTTGTTTGCATTTGACCCATATCCTAACAAATGTTTTTTTATCCATGCACCGATCAAAATGCCTTCTAAATGTTGTTTTTGTACCCGCCACAACCACTTCATCTGGAACGTTCCACCCCCAGTGTAAAATGATTGTCCCTCAGGCTGCTATTGTCTATCCCCTCTCACATTAAACCGATGTCCCTATTTCTTCATTTCCCTATCCAGGGAAACAAAAAACTGTAGTCACCATTTCTATTCCCCTTATTATTTTAAACATCTCTATAAAAGATTACCCCTCAGCCCCCTGCACTGCAAGGAATAACGTCCTAGACTAACTAATCTCTCCCTATAGCTCAGGCCTTCAAATCCTGCCATTAACATTGTCAATTTCTAGTTTAGTGATACAGCATGAAACAAGCCCTGTGGCCCACTGAGTCCATGCTGGCCAGCAATCATCCATATACTAGTTCTATCCCACACTCAAGGGACGAGTTACAGAAGCCAATTAACCTACAACCCTGCACGTCTTTGGAATGTGGGAGGGGGGAGGGGAGTGAAATGTTCCACTGAACTGAAAAACCTTGAACGCAGTCATGTTTCATATCGCGGAGATGGAATGCGGAAGGGACGTGGAGAATGCGATTGGGTGAACGACAACGTTGACAAGGAAAGTTAATTTTAAACTCGACAGTTTGAAGAAGGGTCTCGACCCGAAACGTCACCCATTCCTTCTCTCCAGAGATGCTGTCTGCCCCGCTGAGTTACTCCAGTTTTTTGTGTCTATCCTCGGCAGTCTGATACATCAGCGTAACATGCAAGAGCATCAAACAGAACAGTGTCGTCACATGTTTAGGGAGAAGACACGTTGAGACGGTTTGCTCCGTTAGGGCAGCACAGTGGTGCAGCTGATAGAGCTGCTGCCTCGCAGCGTCACGGTCCCGGGTTCGAGCCTGCCCTCGGGTGTTGTATGTGTAGCGTTTGCACATTCTCTCTGCGACCGCGTGACCACATCGGAAAGACGAGCGGTGTTTGTGGATTAATTGGCCTCTTTAAAAATGCCGCCCGCCTGTCTCCATACGGTCTCTCTAAACTTAGCGATCCAATGTCAAACACAATTAGTAACAATGAAGGACATGTGAAAAGTTCAGCGCCTTTGTATCCGTCCAGGCTTGTTATAATGAGCGCTTATACAGGGGAATCCGCTTTCCACCAGAGAGCTTTGCACATTTAAATCCCTGTCCGAGTGTCGGTCCAAGTCCAGACTTCATGTCCAGACACCGCTTTGCAGCCTGCGCCTGAGTTACTATTTAAAGCGCCATTTTACGCAAGGTCGTTAAAAAGTTACAGAGGCCTTCGATTCACTTTAGCCCGGCGCCCAATGTTTACATGTAGTTTGATCGCAAAAGAATGATCTTCGAGCGTGAAAAAAAATTATCGAGGGTTGAATGAACTCACCCGAACATTGCAAATAAAATAACTTTTCTCGCTGGAAGTTGCAACACCGCTCGGGTGTGTATTTAGTGCACTGCACTGATTATTTCTCGTGCACTGCACTGATTACTTCCAGCTACGGAACCCTCGATATATCCCGACATGTGTTGGGTCGCGCCGTACCTGAGTCGGGCGTTGAGGCGAGTTGCAGTAGGAGCCGTTACAAAACCGCACCTCAAGTTGCCTTCACTTGTGGCGAGGGTTTCACTCGCTAATGGCAGCTTTTGATTCTGCCCGCAGGGAGACTGGTGAAGTTGAACGTATTGCACCACCGGCCACAGCCGACAGTGGCGCTACTGAGCGAGTTCGGTGGCCGGCAGCGTTGCAGTGCCAGTGAAAGAATCAAACAGAATGTGTGGGAAGGAACTACAGAGATGTTGGTTTAAAGCGAAGATGGAAACAAAAAGTCGGAGTAACTCAGCGGGCCAGGCAGCATCTCTGCGGAAAAGGAATAGGGGACATTTCGGGTCGAGAACCTTCTTCAAACTTACCACCTCATGTTCGTGTGTCCAACTTCGGTTTAAACCAGCATCTGCAGTACTTTCCTACATGTTTTTCTTTTATTTTCATTGATTTTGAAGCACTGAAACAGGCCCCTCGGCCCATCTCGTCAATGTCGACCAAGATGTCCCATCTACCTGCCCGCGTTTGGCCCTTATCCCTCGAAACTTTCCTGTATTCACTGGAATTTAGACTTGTATTCACTGGAATTTAGAAAGATGAGAGGGGATCTTAGAGAAACATATAGAATTATTAAGGGATTGGACATGCTAGATGCAGGAAACATGAGCCCAGAACCGAGGGCCACAGTTTTAGAATAATGGGTAGGCCATTTAGAACTGAGATGAGGAAAAACCTTTTCATGCAGAGTCGTGAATTTGTGGAATTCTCTGCCTCAGAAGGCAGTGGAGGCCGATTCACTGAATGCATTCAAAAGAGAGTTTGATAGAGCTCTTAGGGCTAGTGGAATCAAGGGGTATGGGAAGAAGGCAGGAACGGCGTACTAATTGTGGATGATCAGCCATGATCACATTGAATGGCGGTGCTGGCTCGGAGGGCTGAATGGCTTCCTCCTGCACCTAATGTCTATGTATCTACAGTATGTATCTATGTATCAATCCACATCCCTGTCCAAATGTCTTTTTAAATGTTGTTACAGTACCAGCCTCAACTACGTCCTCTGGCAGCTGGTTCCAAATCTCCACCATCTTCTGAAAAACTTGCCCCTCGGGTTCCTATTAAATCTTTCTCTTCTCACCTTAAATCTATGTCCTCCAGTTCTTGTAAACACAAGGATCTGCAGATGCTAGTTTATACCACAGATAGATTCAAAGTGCTGGAGTAACTCAGTTGGTCAGGCAGCATCACTGGAGAAAAAGTATAGGTGACATTTTGTGTCAGGACTCTTCTTCAGACTGGAAGGAGGGGGTGGGGTGAGAGCCAGAGGAGAGAAAAGACCTAAACAAATCAGCGTCAGCAACAAAGGACCTAAAGCAGGGTTGAACCTTGCATGGCCCATTGTTGGCTGGGGAAGGTGTGATCTCAAGAATCTGAGGTGAATTGTAGAACTGGTGAAATGACCAGGGTGGTGGAAGTGGGCTCATTTACCCGGTTCCTGAGAACCATCTGAGGCAGGATAGGTGCCCTGCCAAAAGGCCCATTGGACGGTGTAACCGGGAGGGAGCTGGAGATGTTGCATGTGAGGAGCGTGGGCTGGTGGGAGGATGACCCGGGGTATTGCCTCCAGCACCTTAATGGTCGGCCGCAGGAGCCATTCCTGGGACACAGAGATGTCCAGGAGAGGAGATGGATGTTGGTTCGTGCAAGGGCTCCAGTACATCGAGCTGACCGGACTTTGGACTTTGAATAATGATGCCAAAATATGGCGCCCGCATGTGTAATATATGCAAAAATAATCATTGTGCAGTTGCACATGTGACAAATAAAACACTACTCAACCTATTGAACTATTGAGTGTCTTGACACCTCATTCTCATAGAGTCATAGATTGATACAGTGTGGAAACAGCCCCTTCAGCCTAACTCGCCTACACCTGCCAACATGTCCCAGCTACCCTAGTCCCACTTGCCTGCGCTTGGTCCATAACCTTCCAAAACTTGTCCTATCCATGTACTTGACCAACTGTTTCTTAAACGATGGGAGAGTCCCAGCCTCAACGACCTCCTCTGGCAGCTTGTTCCATACACCCACCACCCTCTGTGTGAAAATGTTACCCCTCAGATTCCTCTTAAATCTTTTCCCCTTCACCTTGAACCTATATCCTCTGATCCTCAATTCCCCTACTCTGTGTAAAAGACTCTGTGCATCTACCCGATCTATTCCTCTCATGATTTTGTATACCTCTATAAGATCTCCCCTCATGCTCCGACTCTCAATGGAATAGTGTTTTTCTTTTCTTGATCTCTTTTTCTGCATCACAGGCGACAGACTATCAACTGATCTGCACTCTAAACCCACCGACTGCAACAGTTATCTGGACTGCTCCTCCTCTTCCTACTCTACTTTTTGCAAAAATGCCACCCCTTACTCTCAATCTCTTCATCTTCGCCGCATCTGCTCCCGAGAAGAGGTTTCCCATTCGAGATGTCCTCTGCCTTTAGTAAGTGTGGTTCCCCCCCCGCTGTCAAAGATGGATCCCTCACCCCCTTCTCCTCTGTGTCCCATAGTTCTGCTCTCACTGCCCCTTGCCCCCAGACCAGAGAAAGGATAGAGTTCCCCTGATCCTCATATCTCATCCAGTGCAGTATGCTCCAATATAAAAAGGATAGTTCCCCTGATCCTCACATCTCATCCAGTGCATTATGCTCCAATATAAAAAGGATAGAGTTCCCCTGATCCTCACATTTCATCCAGTGCATTATGCTCCCATATTTCCGTCCCCTTCAACATGACCTCACCACGAGACACATTTTCCCATCCCCAACTCTTCCTGTTTTCTTCAGAGACTGATCCCTCCACAAATCCCTGGTTCACTCAGCTCTTCAACCAACACCATCCCCTCCCCAGGTACTCTCCCCTGCAACCGCAGGAGATGTAACACCTGCCCTTTTACTTCCTCTGTCATATCCATCCAGTGATTCCAACAGCCCCGACATCAGTCTGAAGAAGGGTCTCGACCCGAAACGTCACCCATTCCTTCTCTCCCGAGATGCTGCCTGACCTGCTGAGTTACTCCAGCATTTTGTGAATAAAGTGATTCCAACAGTCCTTCCAGGTTAGAGAGAGGTTCCTCTAACTTCATCTACTGCACCTGATGTTCCAGCTGTGCCCCCTGTACATCAGCGAGAGAAAATGTAGACGAGGCAACTGTTTCACCGAACACCACTTGTAATGTGAAAACCTGCCAGAACTGCCAGAGGAGGTCGTTGAGGCAGGGACTGTCCCAACGTTTAAGAAACAGTTAGACAGATACATGGATAGCACAGGTTTGGAGGGATATGAGCCAAACATGGGCCGGTGGGACTAGTCCGGCTGGGACATGTTGACCGGTGTGGGCACGATGGGCCAAAGGGCCTGTTTCCATGCTGTATCACTCTGACTATGATCTGCTAGGTCTACTAGTTAATGACAATTTTAATTGTCACTTTCTCTTCACATTCCCCTATTTAACTTTCTGTCTTGGGCCTCCTCCATTGTCAGAGTGAGACCACAAACAAACTGGAAGAACAGCACCTCATATTTTGCTTGGGTAGCATGCAACCCAATGGTATGAATATTGAATTTTCAAATTTTAGGTTACTAACCTAAAATCGGCCGACTCAACCTCTCCCTGCAGGTCAACCCCTCTAGTTGTGGCAACATCCTCGTAAATCCTCTCTGTCTTGGCAATGTTCTTGTAAGTCATCTGTGCACCCTTTCCAGCTTGACTACATTTTCCCTACAACATAGAACTGAACACTATACTCTAAATGTACTCTCGCAAATGTCTTAAACAACTGCAACACGACCTCCTAATTTCTATATTCAAATGTTCTGACTGATGTACCAAAAGCCTTTTTGACCATCTCACATTTCTCTGTATTAAATTTCATCAACCATTCTCTAGCCCAGCTGGCCAATCAGTTAAGATCCTGCTGCAATTTTTCACAACCATCTTCACTATCTTTAATACCATCCACTTTTGTATCATCAGCAAACTTTTGTATCATCGGCAAACTTTATATTCTTGCCATGTATGTTCTCAACCAAATAATTGATATAAATGACAAACAGTAACTGGCCCAGCACCAAACCCTGAGGCACATCGCTAGTCACAGGCCACCAGTTTGGGAAGATACCCTCCACCATTACCCTTTGCTTCCTCCCAAGAAGCCAATTTTCTATCCATTCAGCTATCTCTCCTTTGATCCCATGCAATCTAACGTTCCAGAGCAGCATACCATGTGGTAATCTAGCAATGTATGTGCCAACAGACACAGCTATCTAAAATCAGTCTGAAGAAGGGTCTCGACCCGAAAAGTCACCCATTCCTTCTCTCCAGAGATGCTGCCTGACCCGTTGAGTTACTCCAGCATTTTGTGATACCTTCGATTTGTACCAGCATCAGCAGTTATTTTCCTTCACAGCTATCTAAACTATATGATAGCAGCACTAAAGAGGCTTTTAAAAAAGCTTTTAACAAGGCACATGGATATGTGTAGAATGGAGGGCTATGGATCATGTACAGGCAGATGAAATTAGTTTATGCTGGCATCATGTTCGACACAGACATTGTGGGTCGAAGGGCCTGTTCCTGTGCTGTACTTTTCTGTGTTCTATGTACACCTCCACCCAACTGCTTCCTTTTATGAGCCTATTTTATTTCCCCAATTTCACCCTCCCCATTGTATCTCGAGTGATGGTGAAACTTTTTTCGTGCAGGGAAAGAAAGTTGCCATGTGTCGGAGTAAGACGAAGGATACACAGAAGATTTACAAGGATGCTGCCAGGACTCGAGGGCCTGAGCTACAGGGAGAGGTTGAGCAGGCTATGACTCTCTTCCTTGGAGAGCAGGAGGATGAGGAGTAATCCTTTCAAAATCATGAGAGGAATAGATTGGGAAGATGCACAGAGTCTTGTGCCCAGAGTAGGGGACTCTGGAACCAGAAGATATAGGTTTAAGGTGAGGGGAGAAAGATTTAATGGGAACCAGAGGGGTAACATTTTCACACAAAGGATGGTGGGTGTATGGAGCGAGCTGCCAGAGGAGGTAGTTGAGGCAGGCATTATCACAATGTTTAAAAATCATTGAATGTCTGCAATGAAGCAGAGGAGAATCACACTGTACTCTTGCTGATGGAAAGACTGTTCTGAACCCTGATAATGGAGACATTCTACCCAGTCTCATACAAGCAAGCTACAAGGTTGATCTCCCATCACTTCCTCTGTGTGTGCCATCAAAGATCACTCCGAGTGAAAAAGTTCCTTCTCACCTCAGTTTTAAATGGCCTCCCCTTTAATCTAAGACTGTGCCCCCTGGTTCTGGACTCCCCAACATTGGGAACATTTCCCCTGCATCTAGCTTGTCCAGTCCTTTTATAATTTTATATGTCTCTATAAGATCCCACCTCTTCCTTCTAAACTCCAGTGAATACAAGCCTAGTCTTTTCAATCTTTCCTCATATGACAGTCCCTCCATCCCAGGGATCAATCTCGTGAATCTACGCTGCACTGCCTCAATTACAAGGCTGACCTTCCTGAAATTAGAAGACCAACACTGTATAAAATACTCCAGATGTGGTCTAACCAGGGCCCTATTCAACTGCAGAAGACCCTCTGTATTCCTATACTGAAATCCTCTCATTATGAAGGCCAACATGCCATTAGCTTTCTTCACTGCCTGCTGTACCTGCACGCCAACTTTCAGTGACTGGTGTACAAGGGCACACAGGTGCCGCTGCCCTTCCCCCTTGCCTGGGATCAACACCTGTGGATTCCAGCATCAAGGAGCTTGCAGTCTCGGGGAGAGACTGATGTCAGGAAGCTCCAAAGATTGAACTTTTGTTCGCCTTCCTTCACAGTGAGGAATGTGGAGGAGTCACTGCGGTGGATGTTTATGTTAAAATGTAATTTTTGTGTTTTGTTGCTTTTTATTGGTATGACTGTATGGCATATCAAATTCCTTGTATGTTGCAAAACATACTTGGCTAATAAAGTATAATTATGATTATGAAATGTTTCCTGTGGCAGAGTGGTCTAGACCCAGTCAGACAGAGTGTTAGACAGTAGGGTAGGGCATTTACGACTGGGATAAGAAAACAATAATTTGTCCTTGTAAGATGCAACGGATAGAGGAATAAAGTCTTCAGACTTCTCTACCCTGGAAGGCCCTGGAGGTTCACGTCTTGTTTATTCAAAAAAGAGATTTGAAGATTTATGTGCCTTAAGAAATTAAGAGACGTGGAGAGTAGGATAGAAAAAATGGTGCGGAGGTGGAACTTTAATATTTTATTGATAGTGAGCAGTCGTGGTATTAGTAGTGGTTTACTATCGTCACATGAATCGAGATACTGTTTCGCAAATTGTCCAGGTCATTCACACCATCCAGATCATGAGTATAATCACACCACATCCGTACAACGAGTAATGCAAAAAAGAACGCGAACAGAATGCAGAATATAATGTCACAGCCACAAATAAATGTGCAGGTTGAAAATGAAAGCTTCACGGGACATAACAAGGAAGATTGGAAGATCCAAACTATACCCTTAGCTTACAGCCGGGAAGCTGTTCTTGAATGAGATTGTATGTGGTTTCAAGCTTTTGGGAGAGAGGGGAAAAGGTTATGACCAGGGTGTGGGTCTTTACAGGGGCAGCGGGAAGTGTAGATGGAATTAATGGCGGAGCGGCTGGTCTGTGCAATGGACTGGGCTGTATGATGGGCTGGGCTGTGTGATGGGCTGGGCTGTGTGATGCAACAGTCTGTGTGATGGGCTGGGCTGGGCTGTGTGATGGGCTGGGCTGGGCTGTGTGATGTAACAGTCTGTGTGATGGGCTGGGCTGGGCTGTGTGATGGGCTGGTCTGTGTGATGGACAGGACTGGTCTGTGTGATGGACAGGACTGGGCTGTGTGATGGGCTGGGCTGTGTGATGGGCTGGGCTGTATTGGGCTGGGCTGTGTGATGGTCTGGGCTGTGTGATGTAACAGTCTGTGTGATGGGCTGGGCTGTGTGATGGGCTGCGCTGTGTGATGGGCTGGGCTGTGTGATGGGCTGGGCTGTGTGATGGTCTGGGCTGTGTGATGGGCTGGGCTGTGTGATGGGCTGGGCTGGGCTGTGTGATGGGCTCGGCTGTGTGATGGGCTGGGCTGTGTGATGGGCTGGGCTGTGTGATGGGCTGGGCTGTGTGATGGACTGGGCTGCATCCACAACTCTCGACAATGTCCTCTGTTCTTGTGCAGCGCAGTTGTCAACCCCAACTGTGACGCTCACCGAGAGGATGCTTTTTATGGTGAATCTTGAGATTATCATTTGGTTGCCCCTGTTCCTATTTTTCCACATTCTGACCAGTCACACATATCTCATTTATCCTGCCCCACCATGCATTTCTCTGTCTAGGGTAGAGCCTTTAATCACAATATTACTGCCTTCCTCTTGTTGGCTTCTGAAAAACTGAATTGCATCTTTGTCGGCTCTTAATTTACTGGTAGACGGCACCACTTTGGTTCAACTCTGACCCGGGCATAAAATTATGTTCCCCCACTGCCCTTGGACGTCAATAAAAAGTCAAGTCTTATTTCAAGGGGGCATGGACACAAAAACAGGGATGTGATACCGAGGCTTTATAAGGCGCTGGTCAGGCCGCATTTGGAGTATCGTGAGCAATTGTGGGCACCATACCTGAGGAAGGATGTTCTGGCGCTGGACAGGGTCCAGAGGAGGTTTACAAGGATGATCCCAGGAACATATGATGAGTATGCACTAGGCCTGTACTCGTTGGAGTTTAGAGGAATGAGGGAGGACCACGTTGGAATGCACCAAAGAGTGAAAGGCTTGGATAGAGTGAATGAGGAAGGGATGTTTTCACTAGTGGGAGAGTCCAGGGCTGGACGACATAGCCTAAGATTTAAAGGATGTTTCTTTATGAAGAAGACGAGAAGGAATTTATTTAGTCGGAGGCTGGTGAATCTGTGGAATTCGTTGCCACAGAAGGCAGTGGAGGCCAAGTCAATGGATATTTTTAAAACAGAGATAGATTCTTGATTAGTACGACTGTCAACGGTTATGTGGAGAAGGCATGAGAATGGGGTTTGGAGGGAGAGATAGATCAGCCATGATTGAATGGCGGAGTAGATTTGATGGGCCGAATGACCTGATTATGCTCCTATCACTGATGACGACCTTATGAAGTCGTCGCTTGACCCTGAATCAAGCATCCCTTGAATGTTGAGCCAAAGGATCGGAAGAACAGGTCTGCTTACCAAAAGAATACAAATGGAAGTGATGAAGAGAGGCAGGCACAGAGGAAGAGAGCTAGTCTTTACGCAGGTAAAGTAAGAAAAGGGGGATAGATAAACCCGAGACTCCGATTCGCAGCTCAGGGCCGTGAGCAGTAGTGAGCCCGGAACTGCCCAGAGTAATCCTGTTTATTGCAGTCACTCGTATCAATTACCGAGCGCGGACATTAGCTGTTTATTCAAATGGAAAGAGCTGGAGATGTTTGTGAGATGGAGTATGCGGAACTGTAATGTAATTTGGTCTCCCAGTGGAGAAGGATGACGTATAAATCAGGCTGCACGGTGAATCGCTTCAGTGTGGCATCTGTACGTTTGCATTAACGAAATCTTGCTCCTATCCATCATAGAATGCAGGGAATAGAGGCGGCTGATGCGACCATGATTTGCTACCCGATTCTTGCAATTATCGGTATCCCAGGTGAGTTATTTTGTTGCCGCCTCCGTCGCTTTACTTCTGATTATCTGTATTCCTTATTAATATCTCCTCTTTTGAGTTTCAATCTAGTTTCTTGTCACGTGAAGCGAGGTTCAGTGAAAAGCCCTTCTTCCATGCTAACCAGTCAGGAGAATGAAAATGCATGATTGCAACCGAGCCATCCACAGTATACGAATACATGATCACGATAATAACGTGAATAACGTTTAGTGCAAAATAAATCCAGTAAAGTCCGATCAAGGATATGTGTAGTGAGGAACTGCAGATGCTGGTTTAAACCGAAGACAGACTCGAAAAGCTGATGTAAATCGGCAGGTCAGGCAGCATCTGTGGAGAAAAGGAAAAGGTGACCTTTTCGTTTCGAGACTCTTCTTCAGATTGAGAGTCAGAGGGAAGTGGAACGAGAGATATAGACGGTATTTAGGACAAATGAATGGCAGGAATGCCGATTCGTTTTCTCCAGAGTTGCAGCCTGTCTGATCAAAGATAGTCCGAGGGTTTCCAATGAGGTAGAAAGTAGTTATGACGCTGCAACCTGACTCTGAGACCCAATACCCCGATCGATGAAGGCAATTGGTCCGTTGTTGAATAACCAACATCGTCCCCCTTCACAGAGCCAATGATGTCTGCCCTGCAATATTGACAGCATCAGTTACAATGTTCCCGGTTCAGTTATTCCCAGCGTTTCCATGGCCAAAGACACGGTCTCAATGCTGGTGTTTCTCTCTGGTAATTACCTGCCTTGTCATCTTGTTACAGCAAACGTTCTCTCTCTGGTGGTCCTGTCCCGGAGAATGTGCGGCCTCTCCAAAGTGGTCATCCGTTACATGCTAACTATGGCAGTCGCAGACACAATGGTCTGTATATTTAATGTCATCGTGAGAAACGTCCTCAGCTATCATTTTCCGCATTCATTCCTGGCATACACCTGTACGTGTCGTCTTACATCCTTTATACAAATATCCTGCGTGCAATTCTCCGTCTGGTCCACAGTGTCATTCACAGTCGACCGCTTCTTCGCCATTTGTTGCCAAAAATTAAAATCAAAATACTGCACCGAGAGAACCGCCGCAGTGATTCTAACGACCGTGTGTTTGTTCAGCTTTTTGATCCATATTCCAGTTTATTTTCTGTATGAGCCCCGCTATGTTGCCGGTGATATACGATGGGGCTGCCGTACAGTTACGGAATATGCTTCTTCGCCCGCATGGAAGACGTACAAATGGTTCTCCAAACTGTTGGTACCGCTGCTGCCACTGCCGCTGGTACTGCTGTTAAATTCACTGACCGTCAGGCACATTGTACAGGTCAGTCGAATTCGCAGCGCCCTGAAGCGCCGAGTGGACGGTAATATCTGTGATCCCGAGATCAGAAACCGGAGGACTTCAATGATTCTGTTATTTGCCATCTCGGGCAGCTTCACTGCGCTGTGGACTCCGGTTACGATACTCGACTTGTGTTTCGAAGTCACGCAGAGTTTTGCGGTCAACGCCCCGAGGTCTCTTTATCTCGCGATTAGAATAGCGCTTCTGCTCATGTATCTGAGTTCCTGCACAAACACTTGTATTTATGCTCTTGTCCAGAGGAGGTTCCGGGAGGAAACGAAGAAGGTGATAGCTTATCCATTTATTATTATCGTCCGGTTTTTAAAAAATAATTAGACCGTCGCGTTGAATCAAAGCTCGATGCCCCGTTTCTTGCTTTACCGGCCATTTAACTACCCGTCCCATTCCCAAACCCACTTATCTGTCCTTGTCCTCCTCCGTTGTCAGAGAGAGGCCACACGCAGACTGGAGGAACAGCACCTCGTATTCTGCTGGCTTAGCTTAGAACCCAACGGTATGAAGATTGATGTGGAGGAAGGAACTACAGATGCGCGTTCAAACCGAAGACAGACACAAAATGCTGGAATAACTCAGCTGGGCAGGCAGCATCTCGGGAGAGAAGGAATGGGAAACGTCACCCATTCCTTCCCTCCACAGATGCCCCCTGGCCCGCTGCGATACTCCAGCATTTTGTATCTACCTTCGGTATGAAGACTGAATTCTCCAATGTTAATTAATATCCCCTACACCCTCTCTCCCTTTCATGTGCCCCGAACCCGAAACGGCACCCGTTCCTCCCACTATCCCCCCACCCCATGTTCCCTTCCATCGATATCCCTCCCTCTGGCTTTACATTTCACTCGTCTTCTTTCCACCTAACGCGATTTTGTCTCCTTTTCACCTTTAGCCGTTTTCATTATTTTCAACCATCTGCCAATCACCCCTCCCCTCACCCGAATCCACGTAATACTTGTGTTGGGAGGAACTGCAGGAGCTAGTTTCTAACGAAGATAGACATAACGTGCTGGAGTAACTCAGCGGGTCAGGCAGCATATCTGAAGGAAAAAAAATGTGACGTTTCGGCTCGGAACTTTTCTTCAGACTGAAAGAAACGTCACCTATTATTTTTCTTGAGAGATGCTGCCTGACCCGCTGAGTTACTCCAGCACTTTGACCTCTGAAGAAACGTTCCGACACGAAAGATCACCTTATCCTTGTTCTCCAGAGATGCTGCCTGATTTACTGCAGCACTCTGCGTCTATCCACCTCTTACTTGCCAGGATTGATTCCGGCCCCACGTCTCTTTTGCAGCTTTCTCCTCCTACCACAATCAGTATGAAAGAGAGGCTCGACCGGAATCGTCGTCTATCAATTCCCTCCACAGATGCTGCCTGACCCGCTGAGTTCCATCAGCACGTTGTATTCTGATCCTAAAACATCGCGCTGTTGATTTAAAGCCGAAGGTTTGGATGACCGGCCAGTGTAAGGTTCCAAACAATGGAACGTAATGTTCAATTATACTTTAATCCATTTTTGCCCTGTTAATCAAACGGATTTTTTAAAAAACGGAAAAACCTGGAAATACTCAGCAGGTCGGGCGGGCGGGCCTCTGCGAAGAGAAACAGAGTCAATATTCCAGATCGAAAGGCAACACCAGATCTTACCAGCAAGTGAGATAGTAGGAAAATCAAATAATGTCACGGTAGACGCTGAATATCTAAAATAAGAACAATTTTGATTGAATATCTTTGTCCTAAAAGATTGGCTCGGTTTCTATTCTCACAGATGCTGCTTGGCCAATATTTCCTGCGTGTTCGGTTTACGTTTTCGTTTCAGCATTTGCAGATTTTTGTTTAGATTAATACTTTTCAAATGGCAGTCGTCCAATCTCAGACCTCAGGTTAAAATATGTTACAATCAGATGACAATTTAGCGAGCTTTCAGTACGAATCGCAGAATCGCTGCAATGTACAAAGAAAAGGCAACAAAATGCAGATACACGGAACTGCAGGTGCCACAATCTTGAGCAAAACATAAAATACGAGAGGAACTCACCGGGTCAGGCCACTCTCGTGGAGGGAATGGATAAGTAAGATTTCGCGTCGGGATCATTTTTCAGAATGGAGAGCAATCAGCCCATCGCGTCAATACTGCCCCAAACAACTGTGCTAATCCCACGTAACTGTTGATGGACCCAACCAGACCGGTTAAGGCTCTTCAACTGTTGAAATCTGAAGGGCACAAGATTGTTTCTGAAACGTGGCGACTCTTTGTGTTCTATATCAGAAGTGTACTGTTATTAGAATAAACGGTTGAACATATTTATGCGTGACTGTCGTTCTGTAGAGCATGATTTTACTGAGTTAATAGCAAAACAAATAATGTCACTATCTATCTACTTGTGACAATAAAGTATCATTGAACCGCTGAGTTTCGGATTACCATCATTTATTGAGTGAATACATGTGTTTATAATTATCCATCTACCAACGTCCTGTCGTTACAGGGGCAGGGCTGCACGTTCACTTCTTTGTTTTCCCCAAGAGATAACGGGTGGTGTTTAATAATGTTCCTATTTCACAGACAACTTACAATGGAATTACAAATGATGGCAATGCTCGAGAGGTCAGGCAGCTTCTATGAAACAAGAAATAGGAATGATGTTACGGACGAAAGTCCTTGGTCAGAACTAACAGGAGATGTGAATCTCGCCGGAGGGAGGTGCAGAACTTCTTTAAGTCACGGGTATTCCTGGAATGAGCAGTGGCAGTGAATTTAACATTGAAGGAAAAGACACGAAGGAATGCAGAATCTGACGACGCCGCTGCGAAATTCGAAACCGTGTTGGGTAAATGTTGAAATGTACAAATAAGAATAGTGCAGGTGGACAATTTACACCGAACCGAGATGCAGAGAGCTTGAAACGGTAGCGTTGGGTTATTGTCCATCCATTAGTATCAAGTACTGGAGATGTAATCTGAACAGTAGAAGCCATTATCGCGTGGAAAATCACGAGGGGAATGGATAGGGTGAATGCACATTATATGTTACCCAGATTAGGGGAATCAAGAACCAGAGGACATTGGCTTACGGTGAGAGAGGAAATATTTAATAGGAACCTGAGGGGCAACTTTTACACTGAGCCGCTCTTGCGTATATGGAACGATCTGCCAAAGGAGGTAGCAGAGGCAGGTACAAAACTGTAACAACATTTTAAAGAGCGTAAGAAGGAACTGTAGATGCTGATTTACATCAAAGATAGACACAGATGCTGGAGTAACAGCGGATCAGGCAGCATCTCTGGAGAAAATGAATAAGTGAGGTTTCGGGTCGAGACTCTTCTTCAGATTGGGAGACAGGGGAAAAGGAAAGGAGAGATATAGAAAGTAAATGGAACGAATGAATGAAGGAAATATAAAAAACAACCCACAATGGTCCATTGTTGGTGTGGGGTAGGTGATAACAAGTTGTACAGACTGTGAAATATGAGGTGCTGTTTCTTTACTTTGTATTTGGCCTCACTCTGACAATGGAGGAAGCCTGGAATAGAAAGATCAATATTGGAATGGGAAGGGGAGTAAACGTGTTTGGCAACCGGGAGGTCACGTATGTCGAGGCGGTCTGAGCGAAGGTGCTCAGCAAAACGATCGCCGAGTTTGCTCTTGGTCTCGCCGATATATGGGAATCCACACCTGAAACAACCGATACAGTAGATGACGTTGCAGTACGTGCAAGTGAACCTCAACTTAGGTGCAAGTCTCACCTGAAAGGACTGTCGGGGTCCGTCGACAGAGTCGAGGGAGGAGGTGTAGAGACAGGTGTTGCATCTCGTGTGGTTACAGGGGAAGGTACCTGGGGTGGGGGTTGGTTTGTTTGGGAAGGGATGAGTTAACCAGAGTTGCGGAGGGAACATAAAAACATAGAAAATAGGTGCAGGAGTATGCCACTCGGCCCTTCGAGCCAGCACCGCCATTCAATATGATCATGGCTGATCAACCAAAATCAGTACCAGTTCCTGCTTTCTCCCCATATCCCTTGATTCCGTTAGTCTTGAGAGCTATATTTAATTCTCTCTTGAAAACATCCAGTGGATTGGCCTCCACTGCCTTCTGTGGCAGAGAATTACACAGATTAACAAATATCTTGTTGAAAAAGTTTTTCTTCATCTCAGTCCTTAGTAGCCTACCTCTTGTTCTTAAACTGTGACCCGTGGTTCTACACTCCCCCACCATCGGAAACATTTTTCCTGCATCTACCCTGCCCAATCTCTTAAGAATTTAATATGTTTCTATAAGATCCCCTCTCATCCTTCTAAATTCCAGTGAATATAAGCCCTATCGACCTATTCTTTCAACATATGTCAGTCCCACCATCCCGTGTATTAACCTGGCGAACCTACGTTGCACTCCCACAATAGCAAGAATGTCCTTCCTCCGATTGGGAGACCAAAACTGCACACAATACTCCAGCCGTTGTCTCACCAGGGCCCTGTACAACTGCAGTAGGACCTCCTTCCTCCCATATTCAAATCTTCTCGCTATGAAGGCCAACATGCCATTTGCTTTCTTCACTGCCTGCTGCACCTCTATGCTTACTTTCAGTGACTGATGTACAAGGACATCCAGGTCTCCTTGCACCTCTCCTTTTCCTAAACTGACACCATTCAGATAACAATCTGTCTTCTTGTTCTTGCCACCAAAGTGGATGACTTCACATTTATCCACATTATACTGCATCTGCGCACTCACCCAACCTATCCAAGGCACCCTGCAGCCTCATAGAGTTCTCCTCGCAGCTCACACTGCCGCCCAGCTTTGTGTCATCCACAAACTTGGAGATGTTACATTTAACTTTTTCACCCAGTGTTGTAAATCTGTGGAATCCTGTGCCACGGAAGGCAGTGGATGCCAATTCACTGGATGTTTTCAAGAGAGAGTTAGATTTAGCTCTTTGGGCTAAAGGAATCAATGGATATGGGGAAAAGCAGGGACCCGGGGCTGATTTTGGATGATCAGCCACGATCGTATTGAATGGCAGAGCTGGCTCGAACATCTGAATGGCCGACTCCAGCACCTATTTTCCATGTTGAACCATATTGTATCATTAAATTAATCAAAACATTCAAGGCATTTCCACTGTGAGCTCACTGCAGTCGCTTATAAAATAAACCTAAAACCGGAATATTCTGTAAGCACATCTGCACTTCCCAGAATAGCGGAATAGTAGAGCCATCGAGTCATAGATTGATACAGCGTGGAAACAGGCCTTTCGGCCCAACTTGCCCAAGCCGGACAACATGTCCCAGCTACACTAGTCCCACCTGCCCGCGTTTGGTCCATACCCCTCTAAACCTGTCCTATCCATGCCACTGTCTAACTGTTGCTTAAATATTGGATAGTTCCAGACCTCCTCTGGCAGCTTGCTCCATACACCCACCACCCTTTGTGTGAAAAGTTTACCCTCAGATTCCCTTCACCTTCATTGTTCCCTTTACCTTCAACCAATGCCCTCTTGTCCTCGATTCACCTACTCTAGGCAAGGGACTCTGTGCATCTACCCGATCTATTGATCTGCGGCACGGTGGCACAGCGGTAGAGTTGTTGCCTTAGAGCGAATGCAGCGCCGGAGACTCAGGTTTGATCCTGACTACGGGCGCCGTCTGTACGGAGTTTGTACGTTCTCCCCGTGACCTGCGTGTGTTTTCTCCGAGATCTTCGGTTTCCTCCCACACTCCAAAGACGTACAGGTATGTAGGTTAATTGACTGGGTAAATGTTTTTTTTAAAATTGTCCCTAGTGTGTGTAGGATAGTGTTAATGTGTGGGGATCGCTGGGCGGCGCGGACTCGGTGGGCCGATTCTAAATCTAAATCTAAATCTAGCTTGGGCAAGTTGGGCCGAATGGCCTGTTTCCACGCTGTATCAATCTATGACTCGATGGCTCTACTATTCCGCTATTCTGGGAAATGCAGATGTACTTACAGAATATTCCGGTTTTAGGTTTATTTTATACATTCTCATAAGATCACCGCTCATCCTCCTGCGCTCCAACGAATAAAGTTCCAGCCAACTCAACCTCTCCCTGCAGCAACATCCTCGTAAATGTTCTCTGTACCCTTTCCAGCTTGACAACAACGTTCCTATAACATGGTGCCCAGAACTGAACAAATTACTCTAAATGCTGCCTCACCAACGCCTTATACAACTGCAAAATGACTTCATAACTTATGTACTCAATACTCTGACTGATGATGGCCAATGTGCCACAAGGCTTTTTGACCACCTATCTAGCTGCGACTCCACCTTCAGGGAACCGTGCACCTGCACTCCAAGATCCGTCCGTCTGCAACACTCCCCAGAGCGCTACCATTCACTGTGTAGGTCCTGCCCATGTTAGACTTTCCAAAATGCAACACCTCACATTTCTCTGTATTAAATTCCATCTTCGCCGTCGTCCCGCGCCGAAAACGCAGTGTTGTAATCGGCGGGTCGGATCTGCCGGCAGAAGCCAGGGCTCTGAAACCCCGGGCCGGTCAGACCGTGTAGATCCATCCCCATAGAAGACTTCTGAGGCTGAATTTACGGGCCTGTATCGCATCTCCGTTGCGGCGTAGACTGGACATTCCGGTTCCCAACGACTCGGCGCGGCAGTGCGCGTAGGACAGCGGGGTCCGGGGCTCCTCACAGCCGACCGCGATTTCAGGAGATTCCCGGCAGCGGTACAGACACGCGGTTGGTCACCAGTTGACGATTCGCGGCCCGATCAGAGCGCCGCCGCCACTTCGCGTGTCCCCGAACCCCGCGCTGCTGCCGCCGAGCTCCCCGCCGACGCCCCCGTGCTGAAAACCCAATGTTGCAATCGGCGGGTCAAATCTTCCGGGAATCTGACGGAATCGCGATAGCCGACATACAGGCCTGCAAATTCGGCATTGAAAGTCGGCTATGGGGATGGATCCACCCGGTCTGGAGTTCCAGAGCCCTGGATGCTGGCGGCAGATTCGACCCGCCGACTGCAACATTACGTTTTCTACACGAGTCGTCGGCGGTGAACTCTGTGGGCGCTGCACGGTGTTCGGAGACACCTGAAGAGCCGGCTGCGCCCCGACCGGGCCGCGAATCGTTAACTGGTGACCGGCTGTGTGAGTGTACCGCTGCCGGGAACCTGCCTATATCACGGCTGACTGGAGACGCACGGCGACCCCGCTATCCGACGGGGAATGCCGCGACGAGTCGATGTGTACCGGAATGGCGAGCATAAGCCGCCGCGGAGCCGAGATAGAGACCCGCAGATTCCGCCTCGGAAGTGGTCTCTGAGTACAGATCCACCCGGTGTGGCCGGGCTGGAGATCCAGAGCAGATTCGACCCACGCGGGGCGTCGGCGGGGAGCTCGGCGGCTGCAGCGCGACTCGTCAACCGAATCTGCGGGTCTGTATCTCGGCTCCGCGACGGCGTAGGCTGGACGTTCCGGTGGACATCGACACGTCGCGGCCATCCGCACCGGACAGCGGGGTCGCCGGGCTCCCCGATTTACCGCGATTGCGGCAGATTTACCGGCAGCGGTATTCACGCGGCCGGTCACCACTTGCTATGGGAAAGTGTAGCGTTGGTGAACCAAACACACCAGCAATAGTTGGGTCGACCTGCTAGTAGCGCAGAAACGTTGCAGACAAGGGGGGCTTATGATGGTCTCGGGGAGGGGCAGTGGCGCGGTCTGGTCTGATGAGAAATGCCATAAAGGATGGTGTTGGCGGCCTTTCGCGGAGAGAGCCCCAGCCTTGGGCCGTGTGGCGGACGGTGCCGGGTGATGGAGAACAGAACCATCCTGCGGCGAGCTGTGCCGTGTACTCGGGGTTTGCGAGCGTGTACTGGGGTATTCGTGGACACGTGAGTGTACGTGCCTTATTTGGTCGTGTAATAAATTACATAGTGAATCAAACTGTTGTGTGAATCCGGTGATGTATCGAACACAACAGGTGCGTGAACGCGGCCGGTCGCCAGTTGACCTGATCGGGTCGCCGCCGACTCTTGGGTTGTCATTGAACACCGTACTGCGCCCGCCGAGATCCCCGCCGCCGCCCCGCGCTGTAAACGCAATCTTACAATCGGCGGGATGGATGTGCCGCCTTCGGACTGGACTATGGAACTCCAGCCCGTCCAGACCCGCTGGATCCATCTCCACAGCTGACTTCCCGACGCCGAATCTGCGGCCTGTATCGGGGCGAGGCGACGGCGTCGGCTGGACGTCCCGTTTCCCATCGATTGGTCGCGGCATTCAGCGTCGGACAGCGGGGTCGCCGGGCGCTCTCGGCCTATCGCGATTCCGGCAGATTTCCCGACAGCGGTACATTCCCGCGGCCGGTCACCGGTTGACGAGTCGCATCCCGTTTGGCGGCGGCTGCACGGTGTTCGTTGGCACCCGCAGACCAGGCGGCTGTGGGCCCGTGGAGTCAGAGAAGACGTGACTTCCTTTAAGTGATGGTGGAGAGGAGAGCGATGCCACTGTGGTGCAGAGTTTCCTGTGAACCGCCAATGACTGAAGCACTTGCGGGCGGCGCTGCGCCTGAACGGCAGCGGGAGCTGATGCCAACGTGTAGAGACAGTTCCTTCTGGCAAGAGGGGAAGGGCGGGTTGCAGGGTGTGCAGCCGGGGGAGTGAGGGGTGAAGACAGGGAGACACTGCGGGATACAGCGGTCCGAGTGAACTGCGGCGTGCGGGAGGATTGCGGGATGCGAGAGTGCGGGGTGAGCGGGGCATTGCGGAATGCAGTGGTGGGAGTGGGTGCGTGGTCAGTGCGGGGGGCGGCGGGAGTGACGGTGTGTAGGGGGGAGTGGGGTGCGGATGGGGGAGTGGGGGTTTAGGGGAGAGTGGTGTGCGGATGGGGGAGTGTGGGGTGCGGGGGGAGTGACGGTGTGTAGGGGAGAGTGGGGTGCGGATGGGGGAGTGGTGGTTTAGGGGAGAATGGGGTGCGGATGGGGGAGTGCGGGGTTTAGGGGAGTGTGGGGTGCGGATGGGGGAGTGGGGGTTTAGGGGAGTGTGGGGTGCGGCGGGAGTGCCGGTGTGTAGGGGATTGTGGGGTACAAAAGGAGTGAGTGGTGCGGGGGGGTCAGGGTTGTGTGGGAATGTGGGTTCTGGGGCTGTGCAGGGTGCGGTGGCGCACGGACGCGTTGCGGGTGTTGATAAGCCAATGAAAACGTGCAGGGGTCGGTGCGGGGGCGTGCGGGGTCGGGGAGGTGCGGGTGAGGGGAGTGCGGCGTCTGTGGGACTGATGGGTCGGGGAGTTGGGCCGCGCCGGGTATCTCGGACATTTACCCGGTGAGTCGCTGCCTCTCGGGAGTTGCTTCTGAAGGTGCCCTACATTTGCCACAAGAACGGACGGAGGGCACCGGACCCCCGAACCCCCCCCCCCCCCCCACCCCCATTCCTCCGTGAATCGCCAGGACGTGAGTCCCTGGAATTCTCCGCCCCAGGTCACGGTGGAGGCGTCAGGTCACAGAGTCAAGGCGGAGATTAACGGTTCGTTAGACTGAAGCGATCGCGGAGTAGGAGCAGAGCAGATAGAGGCTGAGGCCAAGGTTGGATCAGCCACGTTGTTACTGAATGGATGGCAGCTCGTTGTCGTGTTAATAGAGTCCATGGATTAACAGCCGCCTGAGTTTTATTCCGGGGGGAGATGTAGACTGGAGCGGGTGGGGCGACGGGAGGGGCCTGTGTGGGAGGAGTTGTCCAGATGCTGCTGTCAATGGGCTAGCGGGGGGCAGTGGGGGCGCGGAGTGCGTGGTGGGCGGTGGGGGAGTGGGAAGGGGTGGTGGGGGCGGGGAGTGCGCGTTGGGGGAGTGGGGAGGTGGTTGTGGGGACGTGAGTGCGCGGTGGGCGGTGGGGGAGTGGGGAGGGGGTAGTGGGGGCGGGGAGTGCGCGGTGGGCGGTGGGCGGAGTGGGGAGGGGGTTGTGGGGGCGGGGAGTAGTCCCGGCGAGGGGAAGGACGAGGAGGAAGTGAGTGCTCGATGGTCCCGGTACTCAATGAGCCGCGGACGCGCCCTCACCACCCGGGCGCCCTGACAGCGCTGCCCGGCTGCGATGGCGATGGTTCGGCGCCGTGGACGGGACTGCCCGGGGAAGGACAGGCGGGTGAAGTGGGCCCGGCCGTGCTTGGCCACGCGTCTGGGGAGCTGTGTGCGGGTAACACGGAGAGAGTGTCCCACACACCGGATCCCACTCTTTGCCTTCTGCCATTCGGCCAATCTTCTATCCATTCCAGTAACGTCCCAGTAACAGCGTCGGCTCCCATGTTGTTGAGAAGCTTTGCCCGCGAAGCAAAGGGCAGTGAATGAGACGGCAGTTGCTGGAATGTCCAACACAAACAGAAGACAGGAAAACACCAGCGGGTCAGGCTAGATTTGTCACCAGTTCTGATGAGGGAATTATCCAACCCGTTGATTTACACATTACACCTCCCCAGGTGCTGCCCGACCCGCTGAGTTCTTCCAGCGCTCCGTGTTTAGCTGCTGTATCTTGCTGCATATCTGGTGCAGTACCAGCCTGGCACACCAGGTGGCAGCATCCTCCGGCATCGCGCCCTCCTCACCATCAGCCCTGTCAAGGCCGAGAGATTTTCCACCGCTCTCTCCGCTTTGTCCCAACATCCCCGTTACATTCTTCACCGCCCTGTCTACTGTGGTCTAGCATTCATAGTCCGTTAGGCTACAGGTCCTGTATCCGAGGCCCCTCTGTTCCTCAACACCCCCAGAGCCCCTACCTTCATTTGACCTCACTTTGCACTCTTTAGTATTAAATCCCATTTCCATTCATGTGCCCAAGTTACTCGCCAATAGTTACATTTCTCCACCCTGAGACTATCCTCAATAGAACTGTTTATCGCGTCATCTGCCACTTTACTAATATCACCTTCTCTTCATCGAAGTTGTTCATGTACATAAGAAGCGCCGTGGGCCGCACGTAACTAACTACATGTAGGTGTGGATTAAGGACCAAGGTGGCACAGTGGCGCAGCGGGAAGAGACGCTGCCTCACAGAGCCAGCGATTCAGGTTCAATCCTGACCTCGGGTACCAGCTGTGTGGAGTGTGCACGTTCTCTCAATGAATGAATGAATGAATGAATGAATGAATGAATGAATGAATGAATGAATGAATGAATGAATGAATGAATGACTGAATGGATGAATGAATGAATGAATGAATGAATATATGAATACTTTATTGTCGCATGTGACAACTCACAGTGATATTCTTTGTTTTGCACACCCAAGGTCTGTAAAGAGTCGCCTCATAAAGGGCGTAGACAACGTTATAAAGCATCCCACGCGTGGCCGCCTTTGCTTTCCCTCCCCACACGGCGGTCCCTTCTCGGCGGTCCCCCCCTCCCCCGCCGGGTCCTCCTTTGTTCTGACCGCATGTGTTTCTCCGGGTGGTCGAACTTCCTACTTTAACCCACAGATATGTAGGTTTTCAGGTTAATTTGCCCTCTATAAGTTGCTCCTCGTTTGCAGGGAATGGACGAGGAAGTTGTAACATTGAACGAGTGCGAGCGGGTGATCGATGGTCGTTGTGGTCTCAGTGGGTGGAAGAGCCTGTTTCCATTCTCTATCTCTCTTTACAAACAAACCCCAGGTCCTCTCGTAATGAAGGTCAATATTTCACACGCCCCGAGTGCCCACTGTACCCGCCTGTGGGTTTCATGTGACTTGTGCACAAGGACATCCAGGTCCCTCTGAATATCAACACCGTACAATCTCTCGCCGTTTAACAAGATGCGCGGGTTCTCTGTTTCTCTCGACACACAGCAGGGCTTTTGTGTCCACCGCGTTCATGTTGGCCGTTCAGCGCCCATCTACACCAGCGTGATTATCAGCAATTAAAGTGCACATTTGGGTACATTTAGAATGTGGGGGAGTCTTTGCCTCCAACAAAGCGCGTTCCGGATCACAACACCCAATGTCGATCTGAGCACTTTTACACCCCTTATGCCTCACCTTTAAACTGATGCCCTCTGGTATTACTCATCTCGGTTGTGGGGTGAGGTGTCTCGCCAACTATCAACACCCATGTTATTCTGTACTTTTACAGCACGGAACCAGCTGAACACAGTGGGTCTTGACCCGAAACATCGCCCATTCGTCCTCTCCAGAGATGCTGCCTGCCCCGCTGAGTCACTCCAGCACTTTGTGTTTTTTTTAAAACATGCAAGACAAGAACAGTGCAAACCATCTTGCCCATTCTCGGCGGGCACAGATATTGATTAGAATGGTATTGGGTCGTGTTCACAATTCCCATTATACCCGGCACCCGTGCCACTCATGTGCCCCCCGGGCGTTATCCCTTCCCTCATTTGAGGGGCGTCTCCACCACACTCTGCCCCCCAATGTCCAGCAGCGGAGGGACCCGAGTCGGTCGTTCGACCCCACAGAGTCTTGGCGTTGGCTCCACCAAGATTCAGTGGGTCCCTCAGCACGTACTCCTGCAGTCTGCAGCGGGCCACTCGGCAACATTCCCTGATGGACATCTCGCTCCGCTGGGAGGTCAACAAAGCTCGGGCAGACCAAAGAGCGTCTTTCACCGAGTTAATGACCTTCCAGCGGCATTTCACGTCCGTCTCTCAACGTGTCCTTGGGAACAGCCCGTAAATCACAGTCTTATATGACGGAGCTGTTTGGAATAAACCGGGACAGGGATCCTTGCAAACTTCTCCAGACCCTCTTTGTAAATCCACACTCTGCGAAGAGGTGGGCAACCGTCTCCCGTCTGTAGCAGCCGTCCCGAGGGCAGCGAGCGCTGGCAGTGAGGTTCCGACGGTGCAGGAACGATCTGATATTTAACTTTTTTTAAATTTAAAAATACTTTATTCGAAAACAAAAACAAACATACAAAGTGCAACGCGATAAAATCAATACCTGCCCGTATTGGCAGTTTACAAACAAACATTTATTAAATTAAAATTCCACCAACTTTGTCAATAATACATTCGACTCCAGCGGCGACCATCAAATGTGGTTTTATAAAACTGCCACAGGACTTCCCAACCCTGATAATCAAAGCCGCAACCGACGTAGGGAAACGGACCATGTAGGGAAACGGACCCGACCTTATGTACGCGGAGGGGGTCCCGTGTGCGAGGGGGCGCGCTCCGTGTTCGTGAGTCGCGGGTGGCTGCTCGTGTACGGGCGCCGGATCCCGGATTGGCGAGGTTTCGTGTATCGGGGAGACTGGAGGTTGTGGCCGGGCCGGGGCTCCGGAGTCGCGGGCTCCCGGTACCCGACCCACCCCCGCCCCCACCCACCGCTCCCTACGCCCCGCTCCCCGCTCCCCGACCCGCCTCCACCCCCGCCCCGCTCCCCCTTCCCCGCTCCCCCCTCCCCGCGCCCCGCCCCCGTGTGGGCTTTGCTTCCTTATCTAGGAGGGTGGTCCCTATCTGCCTTTTGGTGGGCGAGCGGCTCGGTGTTGGATGATGGGGACTTCGTGTCGGGGGAGGGGCGCGTGCGTCCCGTGACTGGGGATGGAGAGTTGGGGAGGGTTTAGTGTCTGGGGCGATGCCCCGGGGGTTTGGTGTCTCCGGGTCAACTCTACCCCGACCCAGTCTTCATCTCCATCTGGCCTGGAGTCTCAGACAGGGCGGTTCCTTGTCGGGGGCCGGGGCTCCGTATGTGAGAGAGAGAGAGACGGTGGGGAGTGCCCGTGTCGGGGCCTCTATGTCTGTGGGTCCGTGTCGGGGGCCGGGACCTCGTGTGTGAGAGAGAGAGACGGTGGGGAGTGCCCGTGTCGGGTCCTCCACGTCTGTGGGTCCGTGTCAGCGAAGTGAAGGGGGTGGGGGAGCTGTATCCACAGCGGAGACTCTAGGAGATGGATCTGTGTCCGGGGTGCTGGGCTCGGTGAGAGGGCGGCGGGTGGGGTGTTCGTGTCGGGGTCTCCGTGCCCTGTGGCGGCGGCTCCGCGTTCGGGGAAGGAGGGGGTGGTCGAGGCCGGTACGGGGGGCTCCGTGTCCGGGTGAAGAGGAGGGTGGGCTCACCATTAGGGAGACGGGCGCTGTGGGTGACCGGGGTGGGAGCGCTTCCTGCGCGGGGTGAGCGGGAATGGGCTCCGTGTCGGGGGAGCGAGGGTTCGGTGTCGGGGAGGAGGCGCGGGACGTGGCCGGTGAATTGGGTTTTGTGGTGGAGAGACAGGCGGGGTGTTGGCGATCGGGGGACGGCCCAGGAGGGGCTGTTCGTGCACGGGGGCCGGGGCCGTGTGACGCCAGGTCCTGGCGGATGGGAGAGCAGCCGTGATTAGCTCTTTTAAACAAGAATAAAGACGCTTGGACAGGTACAGGGGTGGGATAGATTTAGAGGGATGTGGGCCAAAGGCGGGCAGGTGGGACGAGTGTAGATGGGGCATGTTGGGCGGCGTGGGCAAGTTGGGCCGAGGGGCCTGTTTCCACGCTGTGTGAATCGATGCCGCTCTAACAAGACACATAACTTAACCCTGATATAATTAGACAGGGAAACGACAGACGGACCGGCGTTGTGGGGGTGGGGAGTGTACCGGGTGACGTGGGTCAGCTGGTAACTTGGGCAGGGCAGGGGCGGGGGGGGGAAATGAGTCCCGGTCAGTGCGAACATATACGCTCTGAGAGGAGCAGTAAGGGGCGGCCACACGCGGTGAATGGAGGGGAAGAAACATAGAACATAGGTGCAGGAGGAGGCCATTTGGCCCTTCGAACCAGCACCGCCCTTCATTGTGATCATGGCTGATCATCTACAATCAATAACCCGTGCCTGCCTTCTCCCCATACCCCTTGATTCCACTGGCCCCCAGAGCTCTATCTAACTCTCATTTAAGTTCATCCACTGCCCTCTGTGGCAGAGAATTTCACAAATTCACAACTCTCTGGGTGAAAAAGTTTCTTCTCATCTCAGTTTTAAATGGCCTCCGCTTTATTCTTAGAATGCGTCCCCTGGTTCTGGACTTCCCAACATTGGGAACATTTTTCCTGCATCTCGCTTGTCCAGTCCTTTTATGATTTTATACGTCTCTTTAAGAACTTCTCTCATCCTTCTATACTCCAGTGAATACAACCCCAGTCTTTCCAATCTTTCCTAATATGACAGTCCCGCTATCCCAGGGATTAACCTCGTGAACCTACGCTGCACTGTCTCAATAGCAAGGACGTCCTTCCTCAAATTAGGAGAACAAAACTGCACACAATACTCCAGATGTGGTCTCACCAGGGCCCTATACAACTGCAGAAGGACTTTGCTACTGTACTCAAATCCTTTCGTTATGAAGACCAACCTGCCATTAGCTTTCTTCACTGCCTGCTGTATCTGCACGCTTACTTTCAGTGACTGGTGTACAAAGTCACCAAGGTCTCGTTGCACTTCCCCGTTACATAACCTGACGCAATTGAGATAATAATCTGCCTCCTTATTTTTGCCGCCAAAGTGGATAACCTCACATTTATCCACATTATACTGCATTTGCCACGCATCTGCCCACTCACTCAACCGGTCCAGGTCACCCTGCAACCTCCTAACATCCTCTTCGCAGTTCACACTGCCACCCAGCATTGTGTCATCCGCAAACCTGCCAGTGTTAAATCTAATTCCATCATCCAAATCATTAATATATGTTGTAGATTGTCCCGGGGAGTATTGGGGAGCGGGGAGATCTCGGGGTACTCCATGAAGCTGCAACGCAGATCGACAAGACGGTCCTGTCCCTGTCCCTGACACACACGGTGAATGCAGGGGTCCCGGGGAGTATTGGGGAACGGGGAGATCTCGGGGTACTCCATGAAGCTGCAGCGCAGATCGACAAGACGGCCCTGTCCCTGACCCTGACACACACGGTGCTCATTCGCCCTCATCGGCCGCGGCGAGGGAACCAGGAGCCGGGAGACCGCTGGGAATGTGAGCAAATCACAGAGAGTGCTGGAGGAACTCCGCGGGTCAGGCAGCGTCTGTGGAGGGAATGGACAGGCGAGGTTCCGGGTGGGTTCAGTCTGAGGAAGGGAGGGGTGGGTGAAGCTGAGAGAACCTGCCCCAGGGTCAGAGGTGGGCAACTGATGAGGGGAGCAGAGAAGCGGCGGCGCCGTTAAACCAGTCCGCCGTTGCCGAGTTCGCAGAAGACGTCACCGGCACTTAGTGTAGATTAATGTAGTTTATTGTTATCACCTGTACCGAGGTGCAGTGAAAAGATCTGTTGTGCCGCGCTGTCCAGTGAGCGGAAACACTGTCCATGATTACAATCAAGCCGTCCACAGTGTACAGATACAGGAGACATGTATCATGTTAAATGCAGGATAA